>NC_048422.1:4335165-4397175 GCF_013103735.1 Etheostoma cragini
TTGGCTGCTTAGAAATTAAGTGTTAACGAGCAGTTGGACAGGTGTACCTAATAAAGTGGCCGGTGAGTGTATGTCATAATAACACAAAAAGAGGAAGTGAAAAGGATCTTTTAAAAAAAAACAAGAAAAACATAACGAGAAACTAAGCAAAATTGTTTATTGTCATGGTGGGGCATCGATGCAATGCCATAAATAAGGTGCAGTCACACATACAGTAGAAGATGCTAATTTAACATCAGCGATTATTCACCTCCAGTCACCTCCAATTTCTGTCCATTCTGTGCGAGAGAAGGGACAAAAGAAAACCTTTGCTTCCGGACTTCAACTTTGAATGGCGAAAACGCAGCCAAACCCATAGCAAAGAGTTGTATGTGGTTGACCACGCTGACCCCACTTGGCTGTAGTTTTTTTAAAGATGAGTTAAGTTTTAAGCCAAGACGGAGGAGACTTTTATTGTTGGGGAGTCTAACCAACTGGTATCACATCTGCAGGCACATCTGCAGGCATCTGCTATTTTGCAAGTTCTCCCACATAGAAATCATGGACGGGTCTGAAATTGTCATTGCAGGTGCATGTCCACTGTGAGAGACATGATCTAAAAAGAAAAATCAAAAAATCACCTCATACAATCAGTAAGAATCCAACTACTAACATGGCCAAGACCAAAAAGCTGTCCAAAGACACTAGAGACAAAATTGTACACGTCCACAAGGCTGGAAAGGGCTACAGGGAAATTGCCAAGCAACTTGGTGAAAAAAGGTCCACTGTTGGAGCAATTAGTAGAAAATGGAAGAAGCTAAACATTACTGCCAATCTCCCTCGGACTGGGGCTCTGCAAGATCTCACCTTGTGGGGTCACAATGATCCTAAGAAAGGTGAGAAATCAGCCCAGAACTACACGGGAGGAGCTGGTCAATGACCCCAAAAGAGCTGGGACCACCGTTTCCAAGGTTACTGTTGGTAATACACTAAGACGTCATGGTTTGAAATCATGCAAGGCACGGAAGGTTCCCCTGCTTAAACCAGCACATGTCAAGGTCCGTCTTAAGTTTGCCAATGACCATTTGGATGATCCAGAGGAGTCATGGGAGAAAGTCATGTGGTCAGATGAGACCAAAATAGAACATTTTTTGATCATTATTCCACTAACCGTGTTTGGAGGAAGAAGAATGATGAGTACCATCCCAAGAACACCATCCCTACTGTGAAGCATGGGGGTGGTAGCATCCGGCTTTGGGGGTGTTTTTCTGCACATAGGACAGGGCTACTCCACTGTATTAAGGAGAGGATAACCGGGCCATGTATTGCGAGATTTGGGGGAATTTAATTCTATTCAATTTTATTTATACTATCAATTCAGTTCTAGTAGTTTCCTCCAGAGCAAGCAATAGTGCAACAGTGGCGAGGAAAAACTTCCTTCCCTCAGTTAGAGCATTGAAGATGGGTCATGGCTGGGTCTTCCAACATGACAATGACCCGAAGCACACAGCCAGGATAACCAAGGAGTGGCTCTGTAAGAAGCATATCAAGGTTCTGGCGTGGCCTAGCCAGTCTCCAGACCTAAACCAAATAGAGAATCTTTGGAGGTAGCTCAAACTTCGTGTTTCTCAGCGACAGCCCTGATACCTGACTGATCTAGAGAAGATCTGTGTGGAGGAGTGGGCCAAAATCCCTTCTGCAGTAAACCTGGTGAAAAACTACAGGAAACGTTTGACCTCTGTAATTGCACACAAAGGCCACCGTACCAAATATTAACATAAATTTTCTCAGGTGTTCAACTACTTATTTGCAGCTGTATCATACAAATAAATAGTTTAAAAAATCATACATTGGGATTTCTGGATTTCTTTTTTTGGATTATGTCTCTCACAGTGGACATGAACCTACGATGACTATTTCAGACCCCTCCATGATTTCTAAGTTCAATGATTTCCTCACTGTTTGTGCAATCCCAGCTTTAAAGGGTAGCTAGCCTTAAGTGATGGTAAGTGACTGATGGGAACAACAATCGTTTCACTGTTCCAGTATTAAGCGAGATGTAAGTTAATAGGGCAATTTTGCAGCTTGTATTTACCTTAAAAAAGTGCTTTGAGAGCCTCGGATAAATATTTTAAGTGTCTGACAATGTTATCGAAAGGATTTCTTTTTCTTTAATTTTTAAATCATCAGCAAAATTGCGTTCGCGAAACCCACCAGACTTCATGTAAATAAACAGTAATTTCAGCATCGTAAATCGTAAAACTTAACTGAACCGTCACAACTCTGGTTTTGGTTGCAATAAACACATAGTTTACCTTTTTACATTTTAAAATTTGTTGGCTCTATACATGCTAGAAATATTGTTTTTTTGGTTTTGTTTTTTTAAATGGAGTCCAGTGGGTTCAGTGCTAGTGACCTCAGAGCTGTTTCTGGTTAAACAGAGAGGTCTTAAAAAAGGTTTTAAAAAAGCCTATATCAGTAGGTATCCTTTTCATAAGGTTGTCAGACACAGAATAATAATCTAAGCCTTTCAGTGGCAAAATAAAGCACTTTTAGAGGTCCAAATTCACAATGACCAGCCCACTTACACTTAATACTGGACCAATTTCAAAGATTGTTGTTCCTGTAATTCACTTACAAAATAATGCAAGAAAATAGGGTCTAGGTTGAAATAACGGTATTTCCTCTTTAAGTGTCAGGAGCAGCTTCGTTCTGTCTAGACCTTTTTTCAGCAGGGTTTTGGCTCTTAGGTCAATAAGGCGCTGCCCTAAACTTCTGATGGGTAGAGTTTTCAGGGGCTGTATGTAGCCTGAGTGTATGTTCTGCAGACACTGATCTTAAAACTACTAACTCTCTTCTTCACGTTTTTGGGGTTTATTTTGGGGTGTGAATGCAATATTGTAATAATGAGATGCTACAAAACATGATTCAAAGCTAAGAATACAAAGGACAGTTTTTCTAATCTTTCTTATTTTCTATATCTGTCATTTGTGGTTTGAGATATAAATAGTGCATTATCTCAGTTTCTGTTTTCCGTCGATTCAATTTATTATAAAGTTCAGGGTTAATGCAATCATAACAGTTTAGGCTCGGTTTCTAATTCTCGAGAATTATTTTCTAATTCTATTGTTAGAATTGTTGAAGTCACTAAGACCAATTCTTATTTTAAAGTACTTGCTAAGTTAATATAAATAAAGTTTTTATAAGTGCTGTCAGTTGATTGCGTTATTAACGGCATTAACGCAAACCTATTTTAACAGCGTCAATTTTCTTTAACCAAGATTAACATTCTTTTTGGCTAGTTTTTTTCACAACGTTTGAAAAACTACAACACCGCACCGGATCTAGCTAGACCAGAAACTAAACAACAGGCACGCCGCACACACACCGTCTGGGCTCACGAGCCGGCCAAAGAGTAGTAACGCTACGTTTTGAGTGGATGGCAAGAGTGAGACGCCGAAATGGACACCAATGGGATTCTGAATGGAAAGTTTACTTTTAAAAAGTGTCCAAATGGTTCCATTGACAAGACCAAAGTGATATGTGTGTGTTGTTGTTGTAAACAAAGCTATCATCGTAGCAAGTACAGTCTGAAATACCAGTTGATGGCCGAGCACACAGCTGATGCCAATTCTCTCCCCCCGCTTTTTTTTCACCCTTTTATTGATGAACAGTGTTACATTGTGTGAGAGATCATTATTTAAGTAAGAATGCTACGTGTGATACTAAACACTACAGTAGGCTATATGCCAATGTTGTTTTCAATAAAAAAACATTTGCACAAAGCAAGCCGATCCATTTTTACATGTCGATAAGAGCATTAAAATGAGAATTAATAATGTCACAAAAAGAAATCAAGGGACATTTAGAATAGTTGAAAATGTGGGATTAATGGGCACCCAGATAGCTCAGTTGGTAGAGTGGGTGCCCATGTATAGAGGTTTACTCCTCGACGCAGCCGGCCCGGGTTCGAATCCGGCCTGCGGCCCTTTGCTGCATGTCACTCCCCCTCTCTCTCCCCTTTCATATCCTCAACTGTCCTATCAAATAAAGGCCTAAAATGCCCCCAAAAAAAATCTTAAAAAATAAAAAGAAAATGTGGGATTAATTGCGAGTGAAATATGACATTAATGCGATTAGATATTTTAATCGTTCGACAGCACTAGTTTTTATCACAATCATCACACAGATACAACAAACACAAACCATGAACAGGCAACTTACAATGGCTGCATGATTTAGATAAAGGGAAATTAAAAGTAAATATTAAAAAAGTTAATTAGCCAAACAGAAAAGTGTTAGTTTGAGTATTGACTTACATGAGAGGTCCTCAGCCTTGGTTGTCTTGCCATTAGCACTGCGTCCTGATAGGCCGGTTTTCACCTTCACAGACTTTCCGTCTGAGATGCTTACAGGGGTGGCTAAAAAACTGGTCACATGGCCACGGCCTGGAACGGATTCCATCAGGTCTTGGCAGCCCATTAAACATACCTCCAATCGACCTAAGGAAAGGGAATTCAGTTTTCAGAAAACCCTATGTTAACTTTAATGGGAAACTTAATGGGAATTAGTTTACTTGATGAAGAAAATGTAAATGTTCTAGAGATCACAAAACAGGTCAGATGGGAAGTTCATTCAGTGGTGGAAGCGGTAATAAGATCTCTTACATAAATAAAAGTACCAGTAAGAATGTAAGAATAATCTGTTACAAGTTAATAGGAGAAGAAGAAAAAAACACCAATCTGTTTTCAGTTTTTTTACTTTCCTCTAAATTTTGATTTGTTTTGTGAAATAGCAAATTTGACTTTTAACATTATTTAAATGAAATCAAGCACTTTAAAGGAAAGAGAGAGAGAGAATGAGAGAGAGAGAGAGAGAGAGAGAGAGAGAGAGAGAGAGAGAGAGAGAGAGAGAGAGAGAGAGAGAAGGGGCCTAATCCAGCAACTACATCTTTGTTAGGGACTACAAGCCAAAAATGTCTGGGAACCACTGGTTGAACCTTTAACAATGGATTGTAAAGTAAAAAAATGTAAATTGAAACTCAAGTACAGTATTTAAGTATTAAAGTAAAAGCACTATGTTACCTTCCACCACCAAGTTATAAGAAATTGAATAAATACTCTGTATATTGGAATATATTAGTAGCAACCTGTTAGACTGGCAGGTTTGAAGAAGAAGGAAGAACAGGACGGAGCGTTGGATTGCTTCTTTGGTAGTCCATAGGAAGGCGAGGATCCCAACAATAGTTCCTCCTTAATGGCACCATGCTTGGGATGGTCCTGAGGTAGCTCACTTAAACGTCTCTCCAGGGAAAGGCGTAACAAATCCACCTTCTGAGATGACTCTTGCATTCGCGCCTGGGCCTGAGGGACACAAAACATTCTTAAGCAAAAAGTCTGAAAAAAGTATTTTTATCGGCAATTTATCAGCTTTGACAGTGTCACTTTTGGTTCCGTCTTTCTTTCTCTGCGCTTAATTGTGATATTTTGTGATCATAGTTGCAATTAATGTTGATTTTTTGTCAAACAGAAAATCATTAATTTACAAAAAGAGAATATGTTACAGTGTTGCATTTCAAGAGATGCGTACAGTAAATTAGCCTACTTTGGATGTATCGTGAGCTAAACTTGGTATCACGGTCACTGTGTCGCGAGTCAAAGCATTACCAAGTGTTTGTTGTAGCAACCAACATAATAATAATAATAATAATAATAATAATAATAATAATAATAATAATAATAATAATAACAGTTGAGCGTTATATAGTGCATTTTATGAAACCCAAGGGTGCTTTACACAAGTACATGTACAGAGGGGACGAGACAAAAGAGAAAATAGTAGGCTAAAACAAACAAAAGAAATACAAAATAGGCACTGAATGGAAGAGGGACGTAATTTCATGTAGATTACTAACGTACAACCACATCTCGCCTTGTAAAGTTATTCCATGAATGAAACAGACATAGTATTATTAGATACCTGTCTAGGTGGAAGAGGGACAGTCACGGTCTGTTTTAAATAATTTACAACCCCGTAATTTTCTCCATCTGTTTAAAGCCCAACCAAGTTTGACTTGGTTTTTTGCCCGTTGTCTGTCACTCTCCCTTTTATCCTTTAGTTTTTGTGGGTTAATTTCCTTTTTTTTTTCAGTGATGGCCCTGTCCCAGAATCAGACATAATTACAAAAGATAACTTCTAAAATAAAATTAAAATATGTCTTAACTTAATAAAACTGTTTCATAAAATAAAAGTCTACAAGTGTTTTTAGATGAACTTGCAGGCTGCAGTGTGTTTATCCCTGCAACCACCAGCAGCCCTCATTCTGTCATATTGCTTTATACGTGGACAATGGACTAATTTGCCTAGCGAAAAGTGGCTTATGGTTCATGAGCGAAGTTAAGTACTTAAGTTACCATGGTAAAATACCTCGGGAAAAAATATTGTTTTGCTTCTACCCTGATATCTTTTAAACAGACAATAAACGATTAATGTATCCCTATGTTTTGACCGGATATTAAACATTATTGAAATATTATTCAGAGCAATCTGCTTTAATTAGTGTAGTCTTAATGTAACTAGAAAGACTATATTGGCTATATTACCAAATATTCTGGCCTCTCTGGAGTAACTATAAAAAATGTTAGACCAGCTTTTTTCCAACTTACCTTCTCTGTGTCTTCCCATGTTGCTTACTTGGCAACAAACGTACGGTGTCAGAGACTGTTTGTGTGGTTGTGTGTCTATGTTGCCTAGTAACAAACTTACATTAGCTAAAAAGGGGGTAAACTTGTTTTTCTTCCTTCCCTCACATCTCAGATCCTCTTGTTGGAAATACAACTTGACATCATGACTTTGAGTAAACACACACAATGACTTTATTAAGCCGAGTGGCGTGTTATTTACACCCATTTTGAGTTATCCGCATCTATGCTGTGTACAGCGGGCGAAAACATGTCACTTGCCGTATAATTGCTATTTGCCGTGTTATTGCCACTTGTCATGTTGTTGCCACTTGTTGTGTTGTCGCCACTTTCATTGTTGACGCCACTTTCCGTGTTATCGCGAGAAGAAAGCAACAGTTGAGTTTTGGAAATGTGACAGAAGAGAACAAGGTTGGGTTTAGGAAAAGTACAAGGAAACCAACTGTCATGATCCACAGTCTCTTGGGTGAAAGTCCTGCATTTACCCATCCACCACCGCGACCAGATTTTCACCCTTTCATACTACTCGCTACAGCGTAAAATTAACACGCCAATGGAGTTCAAATGGTGCTGATACACTAAAAACACGCTAATAATGGCATATGAATATGCGTGTCATACAAACGCCATATAATGAGATTAGACTGGAAAATAATACAAGGTGTGGCGTGTGAGCATGTGAACTGCTTGAATTGTGTCTGTCTCAGTCAATGCGTGAGGCTTGAGAACCCTGTATACAGATAATGAGCCAAACTGAGCGGTCATCCATCTGGCTATAGCAATGTGCTTTCCTACAATGTGACAAGAGAGTGAGAATTAAACATTAAGGGTTTCATTTTACTAATCTAATGGCCGGCTGGTTGGTGAGCTAGCTTGATTGGTGCAGAGAGAAAGAGCTCTACATTACAATCTATTCAATTTCAAGATATAGGATTTTCGTTTATTTTGTCAATTATTTTTTTATTTTTTTGGCAAAACTAAGGGCAAAAAAGGCTGACGCATGGCAACGGTGTGGAACACACTAAAAACTAGCTGAGAGTTGCCTTGGTGTGTCAGGGCCTTAAAATGCACTAGAGGTAAAATAGTGTTAGAAAACTTGCTGTAGCCTGTACTGTTTTCTTGACGACGTTTCATAGTTCAGGGTGGCGGAGGTTCATCAGTGGTTTTGTTTTGAAGGAGAAAGTTACTTTAGAACAAAAGCTTATAGTGTTGGAATGGGTTGAAATCAAAGTAGAATATTTGGCAAGTCCAAAGCCTGAGTAAAGTCAGAATACAAACGAGTCAGAGATAATAGAAAAGCGCCTTGAGTCCGGACCCAAGTACTACAGCCCTTCTATATACACTTGTATAACTGTACTAAATCACCAAATAGTAACATTCTAATTATTATTGTATCATAAAATGTAAATAAAAAAGTTAGAAAAAAAAAAATCCCAGCTGGTACCCACCTCTGCAAGTATGCGGCGGTCCTGAATCTTACGTCCACTCAGCTGCTTGACCACATTTTTGGCACCTTCTGCTACAGCCGATTCAATCTTCATGTGGTGCATGAGGTCAGCTATTCGCAGCTCCAGAGGACAGATCATCTCCACAGGTTGACCTGTGGGCAAGTGGTGCATGTAAGACTTGGGCTATATCTGCCTATTTAGACACACTCAGCTCCACCAAGGTACAGATCATGGGCACATGTCTATTGGCATAATATACTAGCAAGAGCCTATTTTTATTGTTTCATCTGTTTGTTTTCCTGAAACCATGTATTTCTAGTTTTTAGTTAATATGAACCCCAACAAAAATGGGTGTCACATGACCAAATGGCGAGGTACATACTTGGAAACAAGGTTCTACATTATATTGCTATATTTATACCTTTAGAGACTGTTGCATTTCAGTGGCCAAAGAAAGGTTGTATATCTGGGTTTCTTATTCCCTACCCAGTAAAAATACCAAGTTCAATAAATTATTTAATAAAATCTCTTGTGAAGCTAAGAGATGGACGACTCTCAATCTCTCAATAGCAGGGAAGGTCAATGTTATAAAAATGGTTTGTGTTCCAAAGCTGCACTTACTTATCCAATCTCTTCCTCTGGAGGTTCCCCTGTGGTTTGGTTAAATGGTTTTATATAGCATAACAAAGACATGTACATCATAAAGAAAGGTACAAAAAACATTTTAATAAATTACAAAGACCGAGTGATGGAGGAGGTTTGGATCTACCAAATATGTAAAATTATTACTATGCCTTTAACTTAAGACATCTGGCACACTGGTCACTTTCTCCTGAGAGGGGCCCCACCCTAGTAAGCAATCTGTTCTTGCCCCATTATTGCCCTTACAATGCCTGTCTGTTGAACTGTAATTGCATCAGACAAAAGACTTATCTCTGTACTGGTGTTATTAGATCTTAGTGCTGCATTTGATACCATTGACCATCATATCATAGGAACTATGATAGGAACTGTTTTAAGCTGGTTTAAGTCTTATTTATCAGATTGATCTCAGTTTGTACATGTTAACAATGAATCCTTCATGCGTGCCAAAGTTAGTCATGGAGTCACACGAGGATCTGTGCTTGGTCCAATCCTGTTCCCTTTATATATGCTTCCTTTAGGCAATATTATTAGGAAATAATTCATAAACTTTTATTGTTATGCAGATGATACTCAAGATGATACTTCAAATGTGCCTTCAGGATGTTAAAACCTGGATGACTTGTAATTTTTTAATGTTAAACTGAGATAAAACTGAAGTGGGGCCCAAGCTACTCCGTGACACATTATCCAAAAAGATAGTTACTCTGGATGGCATCACCCTGGCCTCCAGCACCACTGTGAGGAATCTTGGGAGTTATCTTTTATCAGGACATATTTAATTCTCACATTAAGCTAATGTCAAGTACCGGCTTTGCAAAAATCAGGAATATCCTGTCTAAAAATTATGCAGAAAACCTAGTCCATGCATGTGTTACTTCTAGGCTGGATTACTGCTGCTCGAAAAAGTCCATGAAGACTCTTCAGCTGATCCAGAATGCTGCTGCACGTGTTCTCACAGGAACCAGGAAAAAAAAATCATAGCTCTCCTGTTTTAGCTTCAATGTATTGGCTTCGTGTAAAAAAAAAAAATCCTTCTTTTCACCTACAAACCTCTTCTTGGTCAGGCACCATCTTATCTTAAATAGCTCATAGTACCTTCCTACTCCACCAGAGCACTGAGCTCCCAGAATGAAGGGTTACTTGTGGTTCCTAGAGTCTACAAAAGTAGAATGGGAGCCATAGCTCCTCTTCTGTGGAACCAGGTTCCAGTTTGGGTTCAGGGGGTCTCCACATTTAAGAGTATGCCTAAGACTTTCTTCTTTGATGAAGCTTATAGTTAGGGCCGGCTCAGGTGAGTCCTAAACCATCCCTTGGTTACGCTGCTATAGGCCTATACTGCCAGGGGACTTCCCATGAGCACCTCTATCTTAGTCCTCCTCACCATCTGTATGCAACCTCATCTCCTTAGAGCATGTTACTAACTTGACTTTTTTCCTTTCCCGTAGTCTTTTGCTCTCTTGCCCCTCTCTCCTCCTATCGCTTCCTGAAGGTGTTTCTGGAACTGTGGAGTCTCTCTCTCTCTCTCTCTCTCTCTCTCTCTAAGTTTTTCCTTGCCTCGGTCGCCTCGCACTTGCTCTTGGTGGAAATTGTTGAGTTTCTATAAATAACATTACAGAGTACGGTCTAGACCTGCTCTTTTATGAAAAGCGCAATGAGATAACTGTTGTTGTGATTTGGCGCTATATAAATAAAATTGAATTGAATTAAGGAAAAAACAAAACATCCAGTAATCTCTCACTTAAATGTTGTTTGGATTAATGAATTTATGTATAAAAAGTTTGATTGATTGGTTAATTGATTGATATTGGACTCCATCCAAATTGTTTAGGATTGGTCAGAAAGACACACCAATTATTTGAATTGTAGCAATTACTTCATTTCCTATGTTCCAGTTATAAGGCCTAGTAATTTTGGATTTGGACACTTGATAACTTTTCGGATTGCCGGGAACCAGGTTCAATTCAGCCAAGACTATTTGTTCTGGGAGACGGGTCAATCCTAAACAGAATGAAAAGACACATAAGACTTTGGGTCCAGACTAGTTTAATGATAGCCAGACAGATTCTTCTAAAATGATGGAAGAATGACAATGTGCTGTCAATCCAGGAGTGGGTTTGTGAAATGGCTAGAGTGGCAGCATTTGAAATATAAACAGTTTGCCAGATTGAATTCTACATTAGAAAATGGGAAAAGTACTTATGCTTTCCGGAGGGCTACTAAGAAGCTACGTGCTGGTCCCTATTGTTATCACATATACATATGTTTATTTGGTTTACAGTTTGCGTACAGTTATGGTTACTACCTCATCTTTTCTTGATTTGTGTCTGACTGGGGACGACTAAGACTACAACTACAAGATTTAATGTTGTTAAATGCATTGGTAATGTATATAAAATCCTGTTCATACTAGGGCTGGATGATAATTCAATATTTTTTTTTTTACAAAGCAAATTGTAACTACAATAATTTAACTTAGTTTTCAGTTTATCAGAATCTAAATTCATTCTTGACCTTACCAGTTATTTAACCTAAAAAAATCTGATCTAATGCAAAACAATTGCATTAATTATTAGTTTGATTTTTAAATGTGATTTAGACACATATTAAGGGGGGCTATGTGATCTATGTGATATACGAGTCTCGTAAATAGATTTGTCACAGTTAACTTTTTTCAGTAATGGTTATTTAATACTCTGTGCCAGTGGATATTATAAGATTAAGAAAAGAACTGTACATGTACTTTATGTGTGGTAAGATTTACCTTGCAAGCCATCTCGCTCGTCTCTGGCTTGACTGACTTTAATAATTTGCATGCGCAGGAGCTCAATCTTAGTGCGACTGTCCT
Organism: Etheostoma cragini; assembly: GCF_013103735.1. Lineage (NCBI taxonomy): Eukaryota > Metazoa > Chordata > Actinopteri > Perciformes > Percidae > Etheostoma > Etheostoma cragini. The sequence goes on from NC_048422.1 coordinate 4,346,784, forward strand.
GTAACATCTGCTGGGCTGTGGTCATCATCTTCCTGTCCTGGAAAAACAATGGGAGCTTAATGCATGTTATCCAATGCAGACAAATTATGATACAATGGGAGTGACAAGACTAGGTGAAAACCTGGTATATGGCTTCTGTACTGGGGCGTAGCACAAAATTCTGGGCCCTGTAGAAAGGCAATTTCTAAAGACCACAGCTATTAATTCAAAGCATCTTTTGGCCCTCCTCACATAAGAGCCCTGGGTACCCAGACCCCTTTTTTTGCCCCAGTCAGACGCCCTGCTTGAATATGGCCAATGTGCTATACTGTGACCAAATTGTTACACGGATACTCAGTGGTACCGTCCTTAATGTAAATTCCTGAATATAAATGTTCATTTGCAGTGTACTGTAGCGTTAACTCTGCTTCTCTTCACTGATGTCAGATTAATCTGTCAACACTTTGCAGGTTGGCTTAGGTTTGCCTTGGACCAGCTCTTAGTTATGCTACTGTAGTTTTGACTCTCTTTCCATCCTTGTTCTGTGTTATGATTTGATAATATAAATAAAATGTAATTGAATATTTGAAGTGATTATTAGAGTAATTCTAAATGGCTTAAGTGGCCCAAAAAATGTGCCATCACCTTAATTCAACAGTTGCATGACATGACCATTGCATGTGTCTTGTCCATGTATATTATTATTCATATGTATATCTTGTAGGTGTGCCCCCATGTAATTGATCAAGCTAAGGACCCTAATTTGCAACGCTGTAGTAATCAAGTCCAGACTCGGACTTGACTGTCTTTGACTCGTCAGTGGGATGCTTATTAAAAGAAAAACACTTATTGCTAGCCATTTATATCTATGTTCTCATCCTTGCATGAATATAGAGCAGTTTTAATGGTGTTTCATGTTATAATGCCCCATTACATATTTTATTTGTTACATAGTAAATATTGAACTTAAGCTAAACTTTTAAGAAAAAAAAAATAAAGAAATAAAGAAGAAAAAAAAATCGAATCATACTCTAGCATTTCTGTCAGAAAAATCATAGTTAAATATTTCCCAAAATCGTTTATCGCTTGTGTAAGTGTGCTTGTGCGTGTTGTAATGTTTTTAAATTGGGCCATATTGTACTGTACCTTGACTGAGCTGTTGGTGTAAGTCTGGATCATGTTCTCAGCACCCTGTTTGACTTTGGTCTCCATGGTAAGCTGTTTCTTCAGGGTTCTGACTCGACTAGCCACTGGTGAAGTAACCTCTTCCCACTGACATGACTCGGCTGATAGGTTGTATTCCTCTTCCAAGCAACCTGCATAAAAATAACCAAATGGTGGATTAGGCGTTCGCTTTTCTCTTTCATTAGTGGTGATTCATTTGAGAGGGTTTAATTACTTTTTAGTAATTGACATTTTAGTTATTCAGAGGGCATCCATTTTTGTACCCTGACACAATTCTGGGGTAGCGGTGTGCATTGTTGTCAGACACAGATACTGATGTTACAATTTCAATTACCTGTGCAATTTCTTTATTCCCAACATTATCTGTAAACGCATGAAAGAAATTCAGTTTTTGCAAGATCATTTACCTTTGTTTATTTATAAAAAGGACAACGCACATTAATTAACATTTTCTGCAAATGTGCCAGTGTTAGCCAGCTGGCAAATTTTCAACTGTAGAGTAGTCTTTTGGCAAGATGTTTTTAGAACAAGAGATCAATTAATCTCGATACAGATCACAATCTTTCTAAACCAGAAACTTGAACCATTAAGACAGGAAATAAATTGTTTAAGTCCCCAAAATACTTATTTGTTGTTTAAAGGTGGTTAACTATACTCATGCAGCTGATTACCAAGCCTCATTAGAATTAGTCCCCAAGTACTCCCGATGATTTGTAAAAAGACGTAATAATAATAATACATTAATTAATAAAATTTGTATAGCACCTTTCATACAAGAAATGCTTTACATTAAGGATATTGCACAATATAAACAGACATACAATGAACATAAAAAATGGGATAGAATGCCATGATTAATGAAAAATAAAACACACAATGTGCTAAACCTAGAACTGGGAGTTGATTAGTTTAGTTTAGACTAGAAATGAACAAGGACAGGTGCGTCCTATTTTAATCCCCCACTCCTGCCCCACTCACTATCACTCTGCTCTTTAACAGCCCTCTGTGCAACGTATGCTGTTACATAAAATAAAGAGATGAGGGGAAGTGAACACGGGGAAGGGAAACAACTAACGAACAAGCCCTTGTCTTACTGTTCCTCCGTGCATGTGATCAGTAGTGTTAAATCAAGTGCAGCGGATATTTATATACATTTCCATTTACTTCCTCCTTATTTTGCACCTTAAAATAGTAACGGAAATTAGGGGTATAAATGATGCTGCAATATGTAATATATTTACTGTGTGTTACCAAAAATTACCACAATATGTCATCAGATATTAAAGAAACATGCTAAGTTGAAATACTATCTTTTCTGGCAATAATGCTAAAGCCGGTATTTTCACCATTGAAATTTCCATTCCTTCACCAAATGTCTTTGTGTTTTCAGCATGTGTCTTGTTAACACTGCCCATTTTGACAGCCAGGGTGGGTTGCCAGATATACCTGTGAAATCGCAAACCCAGCACGCTATAGCTGTAACGTTAGTACAGCCATTAAAGCAGCAAACAAACAAACACACAACGCAGAACTGGCTAATTACCTCCTGAACAGGTACGTGTTAAGCTTCAAGCTAAATAGGGACGGGCATTTTAAGAAATTTCAAAATTTGTGTACTCGCAATGAATTAAATAGTGTACTCAAATTGGTAAAATGATCGTGACAGGTCTTGGCTAACGCCGCCATACTAACACATCATAACTGCTTATTTTGAGGACCAAGCAATCAGCCCACGTCTGTTCAGCGGCCAACTAATGGATAGTAATGTTAAGCCGAGAAAGTGTGTCAGTCGGGTGGAGAAGAGGGTGAGGTCATGATGTTTTAGTGGTTGTTGCAGCTATTTAAAGCCAAGAGAGGATTGTTGTCAGTTGGGTACAGAGCCCCGCATGAGAACGGGCTTTGTGACTGTCAACATAGCCAGCATCTGAAGTTAGCTACTCCGCTGTGCTGTAGAATAATGTTTGGCTATGTGAGACTAGCATCTAGCGGCGTTCTCAACCTGACAGCCTCTGTAAACTTCGAGTCTGGGGTGGAGGGCCGGGGGAGACGACAGTCTTCCGTATTTTGAATTTGGACTGCAGTTTAAACGCAAAATATATTAACCAATAACGCAAAAGACAAGGGACGGGGGCGTAACTGTCTTCTTTGGGAAAAAAATGTAATGTTAAAAGTACACAAGCAAAAATAGGGAGGCAATGGTGAAACCTGAGAGGACGTGGTTAACGTGAGGAGGTACCACTGGGTGCAACTGCACTGGACCCGTTTGCTTCCCTCCCTGTCTGTTTATGTAGGAAACCACCATTGTATTTTAGGTCATGATCAGAACATCCTGACCAGTTAGAACTGGACAAAATTGCTTTAAAGCCCAAAAAGCTAATAGCTCCAGGTGGTAATGGCTGCTAGAACCCTCTCACTGCTGCACTGTTGCACAAAGCCACCCACACCCTTAGAGAAGCATCTGCGGATACCACTTTGCGAAAAGACAGCAGTGGTTCCCATACATAGGCTCTACTACAATCAACAGTGTATTTTTTTTTTTTTTACAGCAAACACAGATCAGTGGCCTCCAGCCCTTCCCTCTTGTGAAGTCTGATGCCGCGTGCATGACAGCGTCAACACTATACTTTAGGCTCAGAGGAGACCGTTAGTAGTAGCATGGTGATGGTGGTCTTACAGTGGGATTAACTGTCCTGATTAACTGTAAAAATAAAAAAAGAAAAACTTTGCTGCCACACTGCTGCGAAAGCTCTCGAATTTAATTTTGCTGAGTCAGGTTTGTCACCCTGTCCTCCTCTCGTCCACTCGTCTTTATAATAATGCTGTCCGGAGCTAACCGCTAACAGAGCTAATCATTCTCAGTTCCCGTTCTCAATGCCTGTATCAATTAACTGTATTATGGACTTAAGCCTGTATAAAACCTAAGATTTTAATAAGTTGTCTTTAAGTTTTAAACCAAATCTCAGTTGTTTGACAGAAATCTGCTCAGAGGAGTCACGTGATCGGCTGAACGGAGATGGAAGCTTGAGGCGAAGCTCCTAGCCCAACTTTGCCAAGTAGTTGTTTTATATTGTTCCTACTCCGGTATTCTACCACCGTATGCTCGTTATAGTTACTTAAGGCGGAATGGCAAAGCAAAGCGCAGCGATACTGACACTACTGCAGAGGCTGTACTGGCGAAACAGAAAAGTTACCTCGAGCCACGCTTTTCTCAGATCCAGTCTCCGATTTAACAGGTGGGGATCAATGATTATGAGAAGAAGCTAACTGCTATCCATGCTCAACTAGCATCTCTGATGGCAAGCTTTGGTTCCCTCAGATCAGCCATGAACAACCTTAAAACCACAGTGGAAAACCAACTCAAGTATTCTGGACAGCCATGGCCACGCTTTTTGGAAGATGGAGGAGAAGCTAGCAGACATGGAGGACAGAAACCAAAGATATAACATCCGCATTGTCAGGCTGAAAGAGGGGCTAGAAGGTGCTAATGCTATCCAGTATCTCTCACGCTCGCTGCTTGAGTGGCTCCCGAATCTAGCAGATGTCCAGATAGAGATTATGAGAGCCCACCAGATTTACAGTGATAGGCCAAAGAAGAATAGCACTACCAGTCACTTGCTGTTTTTTTATGTATTGAAAAAGACGCCAGGCTTTTTGTCAGGCCATGGATTCAGCACTGGTCAAGGGTCTAGATTTTTTCCTGCTTTATCCAGCAACCCTGAAGATCAGGGAAGGCATCCAGTATAGAGCATTCACCTCCGCCGGGGATGCTGAGGATTATGTGAACCGGGCTGCGCCCTGTCCTCCTGCTGCGGTGGGGAGAGCTGGCGCTTTGGAATCTAGGGTGCCTTGGTTGAGGATCAGGACTGAAACAACTGCCTGATGAAGGGTGTGGTTTGACTTGTTCTTTTAATGTGTCCTGATTTCATCACACTGTTGCCTCATGTGATTACAGAGACTGTGTTTCTGAATGCTATGGCAACCTAGTTTAATATGGCCTAATCTCCACACATTAGCTGGGCCATTCCCAGGAAAGAGTTTCCTTCACAATGTGCTTGCTGTTTTGTTCTTTTTGTTTCTGTTGACAAGAAATGTGTTAATTCTATCTGACCATGAAGGCGCCCTTTTCGCCGCCACCATTGGCCAGCTAACTCAATGTGCAGTTAGATGGCAATTCAATACTGCTTTACTGAAAAATGTATCCTTTATCACTCAGTTTATTGCTGAATTCAGGATAATTGCAGAAATTAATGTTGTCTATGTAGAAGACCCCAGGGTATTGTGGGATATGAAAAAATACTTTTTTTTTAGGAGCAATACTAGGGATGAACCGGATACTTGGCTGAAACGAGTATCCAGTACGGATAAAGCACTTTTGCCGAGTACAAGCATTATACGAGTAACACAAGTCAATATCAGTACTCTGATTGAATAAAACTCCTCATTGGGTAGCGGACTAAGTCTGTGTTCTGTGATAGGCTAGTCACAGCGCCCCTCCCCTACACTATTCTGTGATAGGCTAGTCCCAGCGCTCCTTCCCTACACACATACAGATTCCTTCTGTTGTTGTGTCCGGCCGGCTCTGCTTACTCACACACACTCAAAACACAGAGAAGTGAACAGCTCTCTCCCTCAGTCACTCAGGTTTGCTGGTCGTTTCCGTTAACATTTAGGGTTTCTTCAGCTTCAGGTTTGTTTTTTACTTTGGTTCGGACTAGTACTTACTTAGTAACCAGTAGATTTCTGGTAAACCTGGGGTTTGATCAGACGTGGTACTTGGTAGATTGCGACTCGCGTTGCGTCTCTGCCTCTCTGAGTTTTTTTAGTTTTTTTTAAACCGCCTTCTGGCTCTTACCAGTTTTTTCCAGTGTCTGAAAACTTTCTTGCTTTATTTTATAAAAAAATTTAATAAAAAGGGAGTTGTGGTACAATCAAATAATATTACAAATTAAGATACACACACAGGTTACAAACTAATTCTACTGAACAGATAGCTTTAGAACGATCATTACTCAAGAAAGAAATAAACAACATTCTGAAACAGAAGTCTGAAATTCTTATTCACACAGCAAGATTGCGCAATTAATTTCAGGGTTACTTTTAGGGAGAAAGCTTGTTCACTTGTTTTCTACAATAACTGATTAAACGAGCTAGGGAGAGAGGGGGAGTGGGATGTATGCATGCTAGGCCTACTCACAGTGTGACGGCAGACTGATTATCCAGCGTCCAGCACGCAGGCTGGTGAATGGGTCCAGCACGGGTCAAATGGCAGGTCATCGTCACTGTGCTGCATTTTTATTAACTAGGATATTCTGGCCATGGGTCACATCTCTTGCCCCGGTTCAGTAGGCTCCGTCTCACACACTATTACTTTGCCAACTGAAGTGAGTTGCATTCAATAACTTCTTCTGCGTTTTTTGCCGTGGCAGCCAATAGCAGAGTTACCAGCGTAAACACTGGTACAAATACAGGTTTGCCTCTCATGCCTAACAATATACAGCTGTGTTAATCATAATTAAAACTGTAGACAAATGTCAGAAATGTTGACCAGCGCTGTCTCTCTTCGTGTTGCTGGGAGCCGTGTGTGAGTGAATGGGGGCGGGGTTGCACGGAGAGTAAGAGGAGAGATCCAAACACAGGCACGACTTTACAGCCGAAATTGGTCACCTGAATTGCTATGTTTGTGGAGAAGCAGCAGATGGAAGGTGCACCGGTGCGACCTAGTAAAAATGTTAGTCGCACACTAAAGACCTGTGAGCTAACAGACACTAACTAGCACCCTAGAGGCCAGTGAGCTAACAGACACTAACTAGCACCCTAGAGGCCAGTGAGTTAACAGACAAACTAGCACTGGTCACTGCTGCTGTCTGAAAAACAACACAGACGGGACAAAATGTTGCGTTTACTGGTAAAGTGGTAAACCTTGTGACCGACAAATGACCGACTGCTATCTGTTGTGGAATTTTCCTCATGTTACTCTATCCTTGTGACTGTCTACATCTAGAGGAAACGAAGCTGCGCGGTGCAGGGAAAAACTGTAACTGGCACATGATCAGACAGTGGTATCCGGAGCGGTAGATTGGCTTTGCAAATAAACGCGGAACGTTCTATGAACAGAATGACGTATTTAAAATATTGCTCAATTGCAAATTTAATTGTGGGAAGCCCAAATCATGATTGTGATTCAAATTGAATTAAATGTACAGCCCTAGTGTTTTCACTGATTTGTTGAACTGTTTCAATGTTTCTTAGTTCAATAATTGCAATAGTTTTCAAAAGTCAATGAGTAATCTTGTTACTTATGATTTTAATATTGATCAAAATGCGCATGATTATGATTTTATACCATTATAAAGTGACTGCACTGCTTCATGACCTAATTTTGCACATCATTTAGTATGTTTTGCTGTGTGTCAAGTTATTCCAAAGCCTCTGTCCAGTTTCTACAGGAATGCAGGGACAGAATCAGCTACAAAAATGTACTATTGGACACACACACACACACACCCATGCACACGCACACACAGGAATATTGTGGAAGACAAGTGGTTGCACACTTCAAAATGATTGACTCTAATATGTAATAAAAATATAAAATTCTTTCCCCATTTTTGCTAAGTCAACAGGTGTCAAAAAGGGGAAATGGGTTTGATTTAATTTAACACAATTGGTTCTTAATATTTTTCATTGCTATAATCAACGTTTGTGTTTTGACCCATAACACAATGCATGTAAATGGAACATGCAATTTCTCTGACGTAGTAATTGATATCAGCATGAAACGTGTGAGCCTTGTTTGGCATGCCGCTCTGAGGCTCTGTCCCAAATTTGGTGAAGATTGGCCATTAGGGGGCGCTATAGTCAACATACACCACTTTTGGCATTTTAACTCAATGATGGAATATTTGCAATGGCAATGTAACATAGAACTTGCAGCTCACAACTCTCCATTTCCTAAAGCTTGCCTCCGCACCCTTACGCTTTGGTTATCCCTTTTGCGTGCTCCCTGGGTAGTTGGGGGACACTCGTGCGAAGGTGGCTTGGACCCCATCATAACTGCTTGCAGTATTAGTTTATTTTTGTATCCAAGTTTGCATTAAATTGATACTTGCTTAAACAGGAATATTTTAGGTAGATATCAGAGTGCTTCAAGATTATTTCTGTAAAATATGGATTGATAAATACTGTATAAAAAAGGGAAAAGGGTAATGGAAAATCACATATTTATCTTTTTACATATTTTACTATTGACTTGTTTTTTAGTTTTTAGCTGTGTGAACTTTTTACCCCTGTTTAACAAATGGACCGAACTTTATAGCCTAACTTTCTTCTTCTGAATATCTGAAGTGCAGAGACTGGCTTTTCACTATCTCCCATTTCGGTCCCAGATTTGGAGGTCAGATGGACTGATAGTCGGAAGGGATGTTGATTTTAACCCCTCCCTCTTTCATTCAGCTTCTTGGAGGGTTAATAAGCAAGTGATTCTAAATTTCTGATCTCACCTAGGTATTAGAATTTCTGCCAAACTGTCCTCTGTCTTCTGTCCTCTCAACTTGATTTTCGTCTGGGGGGGTGGTGATGACTTAAGGGGTGGATGTGTTCATGTTGCGAGTTGAAAGAAATATTGTTAATTACAAAAGAAATGCACTCCAGCATAGAATATGTATTAGTTACCTGTGGTGTTGTCTTTCTCTGTGGCCATAGACCTGGCATTGAGCTCCTGCAGTTCCCAGTGCAACTTATCCAACTTGCGGTTTGAGGCTTTGAGTTGGCCCTCCACGTCGGATGCGTTCCTGCGATTAGTGACAGCTCGTCGTAGTCTCTCAGCGGCCTCCTTAATCTTTAACTCCCGCTGGATCTCCTGCCTGAGCAGAGTACGAGCATCTTCCAAACGCTGCTGAAACTCTGGGTCGAGAATATCCCCCTCTTCCAGACCTTGCTAAAAGACACACCACAACTGCTTTAATTTCTGAACCACAATGGTTGTATTTTTTATAATTCTTTATGTGTCACATAATATAACAAAATATTGTAATTGGGGCTTCTTGATTATGGAAAAAAATAATTACTTTGGTCAATATTGAAATCCCAAATATTTAACCCAATTAATCATTAACTTTTGGAAATGTGTTACATTTATTGAACTTTAACAGTGAAACAACTGGGCTCAACCAGAGCATTGGGCAGCCGCCCGGATTCGATTCCAGTCAAATATGAGTTTACTCTTAAAACGTAATGTACAAAAAAGTTATGTGATCGTTAGTAGGCCGGCTGTCTTTTTTTTTCAACAAATACATGCCAGTATCACTTACATTGAAGTCTTACACACTCTTCAAACAAAACATACAAAAATAGATATCAGGGCTCCAGACTGCAACCAAATCTCAGACTGTGCGACCAGTATGTTTTGACCCCCCCCCCCCACGTTAAACGTTGAAGGCCAACCTGCTACTGAACAATCTGAACACTGAGCAAGCAAAAAATTGACTCGTTATTCCAACCTGCGGCTAGTGTTCTAGTGCCAGAGTATACAGTATCACAGTCGGATGATGATTCAGAGTCAGAGGTTTGTGTGTCCACAGTCATGTCACTTCCCATCTGGATTACTGTAAATCTCTCCTCTTCCGTCTCCCTCATAAATCCCTCAATAAACTTCAACTGGTCCAGAATTCAGCTGCAACCTCCAACAGTGCCACTGGCTCCCGATCCAGTTCCATATCCAATTCAAAGTCCTCCTGTTTGCATTCAAGGCCATCCACAACCCCCATATTTGTCTGATCCCACGAACTCATTTATCCCTTGTCAATAAATTTAAAACTTGTGAGAGTTCATGTTTGTAATTGTCATAACACTTACTGGTAAGGAGAATTGCATTAATTAATCTTAATTACATTAATCTTACAGTAACGGTTTACATTAGCTGGTAATTTGCTGCAAACATGTAACATTAGCTCAGTAGCTTCTAGCTTTAAGACAAATACAGTGCAAACTACGATTGGCAACTACAAGGTAAACGCTACCAACTAATGAGCTACCCCATTATATGCAGTAAATTGCCTGTGAGAAAGGTTAAATACTACTGTAGACACACAAGCTTCAACCAACATATGAAAAGTCATAATAACAACACCATTGATAAACACCCACTAACTCAGTAAAGGTGGGTGTTAGTGTGTTAAATGGTCAACAGTTGTCAGTTAAGACCATGATGAAGAAACTACACCACTACAAAGTTACAGAAAGTATCTTCATGTTCTTCTTGTTCATGCTTAAATATACCCGGATACAATTCTAATCTTACCAGGGCTGGTTGGATAACTACTGGACTAACCTAAAGCTTTCTCCTTCTGTCGGCAGTCTGGAAGAAACACCATAATTTAGCAGCTGTGTCTGATTGCCACATTGATATTAATGTGAATATACTTGTGTGTACAGTATATTGTAATGTTTGAATAAATGTTATAATGAAGACACACATATTATAATGTTCATTATAACATTATAACATCAGTTAATGTCTTTTTAGAGGTTGTACACCTAACAAGTTATATTATACACACACAACTAAAAACTTAAAGACACAGACAAAGCAGTTATTTTAATGCCTTTATTTTTTGAATGCCAATTTCTAATATAGCAAATAATTTATACAACATCTCTCTTTGGCTTCTGTCTCCCTGCTCTCTTGTCTTTTGCTTTTCTCTCTCCTCCTCCTCCTCCTCCTCCTCCTCTTCCTCATCTCTCCCTTCTGGTGCAGCACACAGCCCTGGTTTGTCCTCTGGGATCGGGGCACCAGACTAATGCAGACTGCCATAATGCCTCATCCATGTTGGCAAACCAGGGCCAACCTGCTGCTGGAGCTTCAATCCTCAGTGACCGCCTCCGTCTGTTCTTAGTCCCTGTTAAAAGACAGCAAACACAAGAAAACAATGTTTACCGTTATGAATGCTATAACGTAACGTTACGTTATACTTTTTACGTGGGACTCTACTCATACATTTTAGCTTCCATTTAACGTTGCTAGTAAAGTAAACAAGGTGCAGATTTACCTCCCATCCTCAGCTACAACTAATAAACACAGCAATTTCTAAATCTCTGCTAACGTTACGCATATACGGTAACGGCATATCAAAAAAGATGAAAATGCCACCGGACAATAAACTTTACAAAACACAAATGGCCGATAAGACCAAACCAGCTGACAGCCTAATGTTAAGTGATAAATTCAGCGTTACATTAGCTTGTGATGCATCTAACTTGGAATTAATAGCAATTTGTACCAGCATTAAAGCGTTTAACTTTACATTAATGTAACACATGGTTATAACAGATGTACAACCAACACTAAAGATACTTACATTTAAATGATTTTTGTCCCGTCAACAATGCCGCTCCAATTCTTCTTTGCTCCGCTTACGTCCGCCATTGTTGGTTTTTTAACAAGCTGGCCAAGCCGCACCTTAGCATTGAGGGTGATTTAGGAGTGCGAAAGATACACATTGATCTGCGCTCGATTGCTCTTCCTTCATCCTTCAAGTACCCGGATGTCTGTCATAGTAACTTGAAATTGTAACTTGAAATTAAACTGAATTTGAAATGTGAGTTTAATTTTCACTGATGATCATATTTTATTGGATTTCAGTTCGAAAAAAAATAAGTTCAATTTCAAACTATACTATTCAGATTCAGTTTTTCAATGCAATTTCAGTTGGGGGCCACTGGGCTCCTAGTGAAAAAAGTAGTCTGGAGCCCTGCATATGGATTTCAGGAACTGAAATTCAAGTTTGCAATAAAAGAACCCTCAGCCTAGACTCCAAAAAAATGTTAAATTAAAAAGGGACATTTAAATTTAGGCAGGTGCAACATTAAAAAGGCCAGCACTAGGATCAACTGAGTTGGTAACGCTTTATTTGAAGGGGTGTGCATAAGACTGAAATGACACTGTCATCACTATGACATGTGCCCTGTCATAAGCATGACAAAAGTCATTCTGATTGTTCATGACTGTTTTTTTAAGTGTCATTTGGTAAATTATGAAACATTTAATGCAAAGTTAGCATTGTCCGAGATGTCTCTGTTATAACAACTTGACATTAAGCAAGACAGTACAACCTGTCAATGTCTTTGTAATGACAACTTGACATTAACCATAACCAGCATAAGTCATAAATATGCCATGACAGGCCCAATTATCAAACTTTAACAAACTATTTAGCTTAATGTCATTAAGAGGTTATTTTTTACATTGGCTGTCATTAGAGAATTATAATTGTGTCAAAAATACTTTTCATTAACCTCAAGTAAAATAAAACAATATATTGACTAGTCGACTGGGAGATTACAGCCCTAATAGCTACATTCTCTCTCTCACTCTTTTTTCACAGCTCTCTTATTGGAAGGACTGACACGAATGTGAGACACCAGATGGGATTTGTGCTTTAGAACATAATCACTTTGAACGATAAATGAAGCTTAATTTCTCGCGGATTGCTGTACAATGACAAATTCAAGTACAAAACAACTCTCAACTACTGACAGAAAACACTTGGTTACGTTGTAACCTTGGTTCTCTGAGTGATGAGACTATTTCCTCACCATACATATGAAATACGTAACAGTGTAACTATTAGTACAGGAGGGAAGCCAGTCATTTGAGTAAGTGGCCAACCTTTCAGTGCTCGTTGTTTATTTTGTGACTTTTGGTTGGATAAAAACAAAAAAACTGTTCCAGTCTTAATTTTTTTGAAGTGTTAAAATCTTTTTTGTCTCAATCTTGTGAACCCAATGTCTTGTCTCCTCAGCAGGGTGTCTCGTCACATACCTAATATGCACCTAATGTAGATGATCAGGAAAAATGTTTTATAGATATAAAAAAATTACATGTCGTAGGGGAAAGACAAAATTGTTCCTGGGGGCAATTTTAATTTGATGATGGATACAGTTCTTGACTACAGCGGGGTCACAGCACACGGGGCCCTCAGAGCTTCTGTCACATTACAGAGAATTTGTAAGATTTTGAGTTTGGTTGATATTTGGAGTAGAGCCCAACCGATATCATCGGCCAATATTAGGCATTTCTCAAACTAAGCATTCATAATGGCCGATTAGAAATAAAAATAAGTCTTTTTAAATATTCATTCATCAGAATAATTTATAATGACAAAAAAAACTATTCTGATAAATGAATATTTAAAAATAAAATAAAAACGGACGGTCAACCATGTTATAAGTGTTGGCGTTGCATTGTCTGTCTACCAGAGGGCGCTCTACAACGTCCCTGTTAGTGTTAGTTTTGGTGTTGCATAGTTTGTCCACCAGAGTGCGCTTACATCCCTGTCACTCCCCAATGTGAGTCAAGTGCAGATTGGATTTGCGCATGCTCAGATTTAAATGGTTTACAGCATAACATGTCATTAGTTTTTTACGTGTTTCTGTTTTTTTTTTTTTTTAAATATACAGTATATCGGCAGCTATATCGGAGTATCACATTTTTAAATTACCAAATATTTGTATCGGTATCTGCCTTAAAAATCCTTTATCGGTCGGGCATCTAATTTGGAGAGACTAGACATACAGTATAGTATAGTAGTAGTATAGTACAGTAGTACAAGACATATTTTAGGACAGACTTTTTTATGTCCAAATCACTGGCTCCCTCTGCTAAAGGATGTGTTATAGGAAATAATGTAATATCTGCTCATGCGTGGGTGTGCCTAGACCTCTGTAAAGGTGGCACCTGAAGTTAAAATAGAGTGGCTTAGGTTTGAGCTAAAAAAAAAAATACTTGGCGATCAATTGGTCCTTAGTATGATCTTCATGGGTGAGGAGGCCTTAAAACATTATACACATTTTTACAACATGCTTTAGTTTGTAAGAGGAATAGTGCTAAAGCACTGTAAGAATTATAAAGTAAAATCCATCATGCTGAAATAGAGATTAAAAAAAGAATCGCCACCAACATTTAGGCAGGCTTTGATTGTTTCTTTAAAAAGGTGGAGACTGTAAGAATTACCGCCTAATACCCCTAAAATAATTAAGATTAGTTCAAAAATTCTGACAAATAGATTAAACAAGGTTATTACTTCTCCAACTAATGCTGATCTGGTGGAGTTTATGTGTCATTTATACATGTTAATTTGGTTTATGGTTTATTTTGTATTTTGTTGCAAGTCTGATGAATGGTTTTGAATCCAGTAGTTACTGTGTCATCTTTTCTTGATTTTTGGTGGTGATGGCAAGGGATGGATAAGGATGTGTTCATGTTGGGAATTGTGTGCTTTTATTAAAAATTCAAAAGATTTTTTCACAAAAAAAACACTGCTAATACCAACTTTACTCGGCTTGGCTCGATTAAAAATAAGCTGGAGGCAGCAAAAAAAAAAAACACTGCTAGCTAAAGTATTTAAAAATGGCGGGTTTGTTTAGGCATTAGCAATGATGACGCAATGATTAGTGACGATTCTCTCCGACCAATCAGTAGTCTGCAGGTTTTAAAGTCACCTTTTAGTATCGCCTCAGCTCACTTGGAACCTTAATGGAGGTGATACTGAAAAAAAAAAAAAAAAAGTACCTGTTGGCAGGTCCCAGGTACTTTTTTTCACAACGGAAAACCAAAAAAGGCGAGTAATGGAAAAAAGCTATAACATTCAGAAGGTTAGTGGTTTGACCCCAGGATGTGCAGTTTGATCTCAAAGTGTATGAAGGTACCTGTAACAAGCAAAAGTGCACTGAGAAGCCGAAAAAAGGGTTTGAACCCGCAAATTTCCATTTGCACCTATTGTTTTTGTTTGGTTTTTATATTATCAAGCATTTAAGAAAATAATCAGAGAAATAATCTATCAAAAATAATAGCAGTACTTGTATACATAAGACATGCTATATCACAGTAAGCAATAACAAAACCGATTTAAGTTAAATGAATAGAAACTAAATAGGAACACACATATCGTTAAAGGTTTTATGAATATGTTTAAGATTGGATAAAATCTTATTTTATCACTCTACGCCACCAGTATCCAGTATACAAAGCCCAGATACATATCATTCCTCTGCTACTAGTTATTGGCTTTACTGACAAGGAAAATAACAGCTGCTGGGTAGGCTAGCTTTGTGTTGGGTATTAGTATCTGCTATCTGGAAATCACCATAGTCCTTACGACACACTATCATTATGATACTTACGTCACAATACAATATTATTGCGATTTAAACATTATTCTACAACAATATTCTGCAATTATTACCTTTTTTCCCCAACTTTCCCAAATGTTCCTAATTTTGAATTATGTCTTCAGAAGGAAACTTTGTCAACATTTGTTTTATCTAAAAAGATAAATTTCTCTGTTTATCTTACTTCAACTTTATTGTGGCAAGATGGGATTGTCAAACAGACAAACACATATCTAATAACCGATCGATATACTTGGTGTCTGTGTGTCAATGCTGTATTGCCAGGGAAAATATCGTAATATTATGCTGTATCGATTTTTTTACCCCCCACCTAGTATCTTCTCATGGCTAGGGGTAGCTATTATCTACCAATCAAAACAATACACTTTTTGTTCTTTTCTTGGATGTGGTGTCTAGTCTGGGTCCCATTAAAAAGACATTCCATAGTGAACAATGGATAGCACGTAGTTCAAAATGTATTCATTTTACGTAGGCTACTTTATTACATTATCTGTAATAGGCTACAGAATGACCAAATGACTTATTTTAATAAGGCTTGGCTAAAACTTTCTTGGCAATTCATCTTTTCTCACCAAGACGCACAACAACAAAATGTCACAGTGCAAGTTGTCCTAAAGTTAATATTTTATATAACTTAGGTATTAGGGACTGGGTGTCGAATAACGTAACAAAATAAGGTTTAAGCCCTGCTGTCGAGGAGGTTGCTAACTCTTAACGTATTTTCTATGCTTAAAAATGAGTCGTTAAATAGTTAGCTTGCGTTACATTCATACATTAAAACTCTGAGGTGGCCTATTTGTCTGACAACCACAAAGACAGGAACTATGAGGAGAGGCAAACAAGACAAACAGGAATATCCAGTAAGCCTTTATGGCAAAGTAGCAAGTAGCGTTTTTATCCTAACTTTAAAATTTAAACTGGACTCTGAACGTCGGGTAATATTATTGACGTAATGTTGGCACCTAATGTTCCCATGACAACTAAACTTCATTTGACGAATATGACAAGATTTACCTGTAGTGTTAAACCTGACATGGTGGCTGTCAGTTTTTAGTGCTGGACAGTCACACAGCGTCAAAGTCTGCTCCACCTGCCAACGCTCTTCTTCGGGCCAGAAAGTCAGCGAAACAGCTTCAGGAGGAGTTACACTAGCTTAGGTAAACTGAAAGTGGAATGTGAAATGTAACGATTGCTGAGGCTGTTCACAGGCGCTCCTTTGGCGGTGTATTTATGTCCATAATGGAAACAAATCGGAGTCAAAGATTTGATTTGGGTTATACCGGAGCTCGACGTAAAACTGACGTCAGTAGATGGCGACTGGATTGGACGCTGCAAGAACCAATCAAATTCGATCATTCAATGCACCTGCCGAGGCGATGCATTCACGTTTAGCATATGATCTCTTCTCATACCTTAATGTATCCGGTTAGTCTAGTAACGAAGCCAAACACAATCTTTAGATAAAAGGAAATATACACTGTGTTGTTGTTATTGACTTAATATTAATTAAGTTTACATAATGAACTGGACAAAAAAAACGGCATAGCTGTTTTAAGAATCTGTTTTAAGACAATTGTTGCTCTAGCTTAGTTCCTCCATCATCCTGCTCAATTCATGTGCCTTTGAACAAGGCATATCATTTCCAACTGACATCTCTAAATACATAAGGCATGTGTATGGGACGTGTGTGTGTGTGTGTGTGTGTGTGTGTGTGTGTGTGTGTGTGTGTGTGTGTGTGTGTAAAAAAGTGAAAAACATATAATTAATAAGATATTCTTCATTAGTACATTTTAGTTGTTAGGCTGGGTTGAAAGGTTAAAAAGACTCAAAGGGCGATTTAAAAAGCATTGTGGTGCTAGAATCTCAAAATGTTGGCCCCTCAGTAATGGACGTGACCACACAAAGTAATAAGTCCAGCTGTACATCTTTGATGAACAAAGGTCAAATAGATAACCACATTTTTTTAGCATCAGCATGTTGTCAAAATGGCTTTACCAGAAATAGCCACCCACCTTCTTGACTTTAATGGTAATCCACTTGCTTTGTGCCTCTAATTTCTAACTTGTTCAATAGCATGTGAATGTTACATATCATGGCTAATGAGACTATCATGGCTAACAATAATACACAAATAAAATATGTGGATGCCCATCTCCTTTTTTCCTTGTATATCATTTAGCCAACTCAAAAGTCTCGGGGCGGCCTCTAGCCCCATGTAGGCTGAGTCCTTTGCAGCGGTCCAGGTCCGAGTCCAACCTGTGGCCCTTTGCTGCATGTCATCCCCATCTCTCTCCCAACTTTCCTGTCTATCCGCTGTCATTACTAATAAATGGAAAAAATGCCCCCCCCCCCCCCCCCCCCCCCCCCCCCCCCAAAGAAAAGTGTGTTAGCCTCAACTTTACCAACCTAGTCCTGGGTCTTCCCCGGGGCCTCCTCCTAGCTGGACGTGCCTGCAACACCTCCCTAGGGAGGTGCCCAGGAGGCATCCTTACCAGATGCCCGAACCACCTCAACCTTACGTAACGTTCGAAGCAAAGGAGCAGCGGCTCTACTCCAAGCTCCTAACGGATGACTGAGCTTCTCTTTATTAATCCTTTTGGGATGACTCCCGCAAGGAAATTGTGCAAATACTTATTTTCCTCACTGTATGTATTGTCCTCTCTGCCCTATTTACTCCTCCCTCCAAGTGAGGAGTTTTATAGTCTGATGGCATGAGGGACAAAGGAGTCCTTGAGTCTGCTGGTCTGCCACTTGGGAAAGAGCAGCCTTCCACTGAACAGGCTCCTCTGGCTGCTGATGACAGTGTGCAGAGGGTGGACTGCTGGACATTGATGTCCAGCAGTTTGTCCAGTGTCCTTTGCTCTGCCACCGTCCACCGTCACCATTGGGTCCAGCTTCATGCCAACCACAGAGCCGGCCCGCCTGATCAGTTTATCCAGCCTGGAGGTGTCCTTCTTGGATATGCTACCCCCCCAGCACAACACAGTGTAGAAGAAGACAATGGTGAGCACAGACTGGCAAAACATCCAGAGCCGTTTGCTGCAGATGTTAAAAGATTGCAGTCTCCTCAGGAATACCTGTAAGGGAGACTCCAGCCACCCTCAAGAGGAAACCCATTTCAGCTGCTTGTACCCTCAATCTTGTTCTTTTGGTCATGACCCAACCTTCTTGATCATAGGTGAGGGTAAGACAGAGATTGGATGGCCTTGAGAAGGGACTTCCTCTCTTGCCCTGTTTAAGCCTGTTGGGAGCTAACGCTAGCAGGAGGATAACACGGTGTAGGCAGCACCGATTGTTTTCATTTTTCTCCGTACTGACAGCACTCCAAATATGCAAACAACAGAGCAACATTTTGTAATCGACCGGATTGCTCCTTTAAGTACAACAGAGGTGATGTTATTGGACCCCTTGGTTTTGTTTGGATAATAAATTATTTTGTTATTGCCACGTTAATTTCTAAATTAGTAGTCTGACACCAGGAGAAAAGTGACCTGGATGCAATAAGCTTTATTATTTTCTGTGAAAAGTCCAAAGCCCATATTGTTAGCACTCGCACACATTTACACACCGATGCACAGCATTGGGAGGAACTTGGGATTCAGTGTCTCGCCCAAGGACACTTTGACATGGGACTGCAGGGCCAGGGATTGAACCTCCAACCTTCCAATTGGCAATTGGCTTTATCACTGAGCGCAGTCACCCATTAAAGATGACTTCAAAAAAAGATGACCAGAAAGGAACAAACTTCGGAAAAGACCAGAACATATGATAGGAAGTAGCTGGCGTCTGTTTACATCTGTTGCTTTTATTCTTGTAATAGCCTATTACAACTTTATTTTTCACAAAATATCACGACTCCTCCAAACATTAGAGAACACAGATGGGATGAGCTATTTTTTGAATGTGCACAAATTTTTGGACTGCTTTTCTCCTATCAACCTTCCCCGATAAATGCTAAAGATTTCTTCAGCTAAGCCATCTACCTGTCTCTTGGACCCCATCACAACCTATGCTACTTAAAGAAGCTTAACCCTTGGTTAACACTTCTTTACTAGATATGATCAATATATCCCCTTTTTCTAAGTTTACTTGAACGCACCAGTTGGAGAGTGCGTACTGGTGCGCACGTTACTCAGGTTGCGTCAGTTGATTGATAGAGAAGTCTGACTGCATCGGCAATGAAATGGAGTTAGTCTACACCTCATAGGGCTACGGAATTAAAGCAGCAATATTCTGTTTTTGTGCGCTTTGGCGCCATCTAAATGCCCCAAAACTGCTGCTGCACGCTAGTGAAACACGGGGCCTGCAACTCCATTCGGAAGTCTGTTCAATGTTTACTTAGGCTACTAATTTATCCAGATACGTAATTATGACACCTTAATATTTATTGTTAAAGTATGAATTCTTGATCAATTCGGCATTTAATTAAAGCATAAAAAAGCACGTAATAATACACATTTCCTGTTTTTTTAAGTTGTTGACACCGCTCGCTCTTGCAGATAACGTAACATAGCACATGAAGGTTATATTTCATTTCTAAAGGAAGTGTTGTATTACGGAACAGACACTGAAATAAACTGCACCCTTATAACAATAAACATAGGCTACAATGTAATTGTATAAAAGGAAAGAATCAATGAAAGTACAAAATAGCACCATTATAATAGATAGCTTGCAAATAGTTAAAATAAAGAAAGTAAACCATTTCGTCTACGAAAGTGTAATGTGGAGAGACAGCCAAAGTGAAATAGCGCGTCGCGTCCCTTGTATTTAACACCGACGAATTTGTGTTGAATGTTGACAGCCGGTAGTTGTTTGGTGCAGTGCCGCACTCCAGTCAGCTGGTGGCAGAAGAGTCCGATACATGTGTTTACCGACCGAGTGCCACAGAGAGAAACAAGCGTGCGAAGCTGCTGCGTTTATTCCTCTTATCGTGGGCTTCAAGCACGCACTCTACTAATACATAAGGTGGAAGTAACTTTTATCCTCCAGAGAAGAGTTATACAACACCCGGATTATACAGCTGGAAAAAGTGTCACGGCACACGATAACCATGTCGGCCACATCGGCGAAAGTCAATAGAAAGGATAATTCAAATCACGACGGAGCGGACGAGACCTCTGGTAACGTTAAGGAATGGCGGTTATCCTGTAACACAACAACGCCATTTTCATTTGTTTTTTGTCATTTTGTTATTTTTAGTGGAAAGTCAGTTTGTCGTGTAGTATCGAATGAGAAAGCTTAGTTTAACTTTTCCTGCACACGCTGGGGCAAACTGTTTTTCAGGACTTTGCAGTAATGTAGCGCGGTAGCACAGGCTAACTGTTTAGCCAGCGTGAGAGGCTAGCTATCCATTAGCGTTAGCTTACATTAGCTACTAGTTCACATGAAGGAGGCCGGTATTTGCATTGAATACGCTGCATTTCGCGTGATGTTATTGTTCGTGCAGACATTTTTTGAGGTTTTGTTGTAGGGAGGTAACGTTATGGATTAAATCGCGTGCTGCTGTGCGTTTTACTTAACGTTAAACCTTTGCGACTGGAGTTTCTTTAACGATTGTTTGTCCACACTATTAGCAAGTGTAACATTTACCGGATGTTATTCCATTTTCCATGGCCAAGGAAGGCTGAACACTGATAACGTTGACTTTATTTCAGTTTAACATAACCATGATTGCGAGCTTGGCTTTTTGTGTGCTAATTGTGGTAGTTAAGCAAATTGTTAAAAAGCGCTAATTATTCTTTTAGTTCTAAGTCGATTTGAGGGGGGATTCGATGCTGAAATTTGTTATAGGCAAAGAGGCTTTGGTAAACCTCGCAGTATGATAACATCACTGTGAAGCATTTTGCGTCGAGACATGGCTAAGCCCCTCATTCAAACCAGGCCGCCTTTAACAGCAACAGGAAGCTCTAGAGGAAAAGGGTCTGTCTGCTGTGCATCCACCACACACACACCGAACACCCACGGCTGGCGTCCTGCGTTAGCTATATTCAACACACTGAGAAATGGCTAAAAGTTGGTGGCTTTTTGCTGTACTGAAATCAATAAAATACTTTTAAAAAACTTTAACAAAATTAAGTAAAGGTGAATTGTACGTGAGACCAGCGACTTATAAATAAATACATCGTTACGCGTCTCCGCCTGTGAACTGTCTATATCCACGACGTTCCGGTTCCGGGGTTGCTCCGGTGTCGCAGAAAATTCCGCCGGATGCATGTATTTTTCCGTTTCCTTCCGCTTTCTTTGTGTTGGAATTTTAAACTCCGGTGGGTTTATTCTATTCTATTTTATCTCGAATTGAGATAGCTAACTAGACGATCTCTCGAAACTGAGTTCTCTCGCACGACTAAAACAACTTTAGAACGTAAAGTTCCTCCCTAGAAATGCCAATAAACCAGAGCATGGGGTTTCTACGTCCCTGAATGCAAAGTGAGACTACCACTGTGGCCTAAACGCGCTACCCCCATTCAAAATAAATAGCAGTGTTTCCCGCAGGTTGAGAAATTACTTAATAATTACAATAATAATGTATACTGTTTATTGATCCCCAGTGGGGAAATTACAATTTACTTGCGGTGGTGTGTGGATGTCACAGCTCATGATGGCTGGGTTGAGCAATAATGGGTTCAGTTATAAACTAGTCAAAAGAAGTTGAAAACTACACAACTTTATCAGATAACTTATAATGAAGAAAAAAACCTATTTACATATTAAACAAATTAGACTAAAAGATGATACAGATGAAAATATTGAGACACTATTCGTCATATGATGCAATTTCAGGGTAGTTATTAAAGCTGCACCGTATGAAGAAAATATGCAATATGCCCTAACGTTGAATATTGCGATAATAATATAACCTGTGAAAAATTAAACAGATATTACAGTGTAACCTGCCTCATTTCTGCCGCTTTCAGTATTTTGTTAAAGTACAACAAATTGCTTGTTAAATTTTAAACAAATGACAAAGTGCAGCCTGTACTATGATCTATAAAGAAAGTTACATGTTATCATAATCTCACTGTTCCCTCCTAACTCCGGTTAAATCATATAGGACTATATATCTAAAGTTAAAGCGTAACTCTCGCCAAAATGCAACCTAGGGTCTTTTTGTGAATGTACCAGATTCAAACTTTTTTTTAAAAGCATAATTAGAACGGAAGCAACACTTACAGTTTATTTGTATACTGTATTTTTGTTTTTAGGTAAAATGGCTTTTTTAATGGGAGTTCTAGGGCATAAATCACATCAAAATCACTATTTTTAAATCACTGACTCTTTGCTCAAAGTATCACCAGGGGCTCTACACATGAATTCCAGCATTGATAACATGGTTTGTGTACACAAACTCTGTTTGAACGGAGAGATGGCAGCAACCAGAAAAACCAACAGCTAGAGTGACTTGTTGTAAAACTCATTGTAGTAAACTCTGTGAACAAAATGTTCTCAATTCTCAAGTTAATGTGTAGAGCACCTAGTATTACTTGGAGCAAAGTTTAAGTGTTTTGTAGAGTTTTAAAAATTGTGATTTTGATGTGATTTATAAAAGTGTCCCTGGCACTCCCATTCAGAAGGCCCCAAAATGAAAATACGGTAAATCTTAAAAGTTGTGCTTCCGTCCTAATTATGCTTTTAAATGAAGGTTTGACTCAAGTAGATTCATTAAAAGACCCTAGGTTTTATTTTGGCGAGAGTTACTCTTTCATTCTTGGTCATTGGTGTTTTTTAGGTGTATTAATCTGTGATTTGGGGATCCTAAACACGCTGTTCTGTACTATACATGTCCGCACTCATTTAGATCTCATCTGAGCAGTATTCTGTCATTCAAACACCTCTGAGTTGTAATTTAAAACTTTTACAAACCATTTTAATGTAAAATCCAGGGTTTTATCCAAAAATACAGTTAATGCACAGAAAACTGAAGGCTTGGTTAGCAACCATTTGCTCTGAGTAGCGGTTCGCTTTATTCAGAGACGGTTAGCGAGCTAACTAGGGTGCCGCAGAGAGGTAACAACCAGACTGATAAATGATTTTTGGGGAGCATTCACAACTGCGTGGCCACTTTGTTTTAACGGTTTTATCAGCACAGTTAATCCTATTGCAAGACCACCAGCAGCATGCTACTACTAACCTATCAAACAAATGATTTCAGTATGACTCCTCATGCTGGCTGTCCTAATATAAACCTTGAGTGGTTTATTTAAGAGGAAAGGCCTATCAGCTATGGTGTTACAATCCAATGCAACTACTCTGATTTCATATCTAACACAATACAACATGTAATGGGAATGTGTAGCCTAGATGTCTAGTTACATATTGATTATCATTTAATAAGGTGTTGCATGATGACTTGTACCTTTTTTTATTCCGTTATGCTAAGTTTAAAAATGTTCCTTTCAGAAAAAGAGCAACAGGAAGCAATTGAACACATCGACGAAGTACAGAATGAAATTGACAGGTGAGTTTGACTATTGTCTGAGCAATAAAAGATGGGTGCATGTAGAAATATTTATTAGTGACATGTTTTTTACTTTTTTCTCCCCAGACTGAACGAACAGGCAAGTGAAGAAATTTTAAAAGTAGAGCAGAAGTACAACAAATTACGCCAGCCCTTCTTTCAGAAGCGATCAGAACTCATAGCCAAAATCCCCAACTTCTGGGTCACAACGTTCGTCAATCATCCACAAGGTAATTTATCATAAGTCTTATCAGCATGGAAGGGGGCAGATAAGCTTGCTCTATGCAAATGTCTGTGCATTTATTATTAGAAATCAATTAACATCACAAAACAACGACCAATTTATTGCCCAGAAACCATCAGTGTTTCTGCTATGCCATTTTTTTAACTGGGAAAATCTAAGTCCAACACATTTAAATCTCCCGTTATAATGTTCAGGGACAATAATTCCATCTACAGTTAATAGTAGTAAAATTCCATCTACACTGTAGACACCACTCTGTTTCATTTAATGTCTGATTTTTTACATAACTATCAACGCCAACTGAAGGCTCCTTGGCCTCTGATGGTCAAAGCTGCTTCATTGAGCAAGCACAGTTTCAGCAATGCAAGGCAGCAATGACGTGATAACGTTGTCAATTTGACAGCTTTAATTTAGCATTAGGGGAGTAAGCGGCGGTTATCTTGATTAATGTTTTGTATGTAATGTTATGTATTTTTTATTAGCGCACATAGTGTCTGATCAGCAGCTAACAACGTCCGTGCATGGTCTACATGTCTGACCTGTAGTTTCAGCTCTTTTGGGGGAGGAAGACGAGGAAGCACTTCATTACTTGTCGAGGGTGGAGGTCACTGAGTTCGAGGATATCAAGTCTGGATACAGAATAGATTTTGTGAGTTGTGAGATTCATTTTGTATCTGTACGTTTGAAATGGCATGCATGACATACTAATACAATGTGTTTTCTTTTCTTTAGTATTTTGATGAAAATCCGTACTTTGAGAACAAAGCCCTTTCCAAAGAGTTTAATGTAAATGAAAGTGGAGATCCTGTTTCCAAATCAACTGAAATCAAATGGAAAGCTGGAAAGGTGGGTTTGCATTTGTGGTCTCATGTAACTGTTAAAATGACTAACCAAGGAGTAGGAAAACATATCATTAAATAATCAACTAACATATGTTTCACCTTAGTTATCCTTCAACCTTTCTCTAGTCCTCCCAATGTTGGGACTGTTTGCTTGCACGTGTAACAATGGTTAGTTATAACCTTCAATCTTGACCAATCCCATTTTTCTTCTCAGGACCTGACAAAGCGTATAGGCCAGTCGCCAAACAAAGCTGGGAAGAAACGGCAGCATGAAGAGCCAGAGAGCTTCTTCACCTGGTTTACTGACCACTCGGATGCAGGAGCTGATGAGCTGGGAGAAGTGATCAAGGATGACATCTGGCCTAATCCGCTGCAGTACTATTTGGTAGGCTTTGCTCTTCACGGATGCTAGTCTTATACCCTTTTTCACCCTAATTTTTTTTTTTAATGTGTACACAGTACCTGAATGTACTTGATTAAATGCTGCCAAATGCTGGAAATTTGGCTGATTTTTTTGGCAATTTGGCAAATTTAGATGCTGCCAAACCTATACATTTCCCAAATATTTAACACATGTTCCCATTGAACCATATCAAACTCCTTTTCGGCATCAAGAGAAATGGCCTCTACTACTAATCAGAGGCCATACTAATCAGCTCTAGACCCATGCAATATTACTGAGACTCCTAATCTTATCTGAGGAGCTACACCTGTGAATAAACTCCACCTGATCAGGATGAATTGAAGAACTGATTACTTATTTAATCTGTTTGGCAATTCTATTGAAGTAATCCTAACATCTAACTGCATTAAAGAAATTAGAAGGTAATTCTTAGTCTCTTGGGTCTTCACCTTTCTTAGGAACCATAGTTATCAAAGCTTGCCAAAAGGGCGGTGGTTTCTCCAATGCCTCTCTATGCCAATTCAGTGGCTGAACTTAAAAAACTGCTTGTAATTTCCTTTCCAAATCTATAAAAAAAAAAATAGATGAGATCAGTCAGAAAAAGAATACAAAATAAATGAATTTATGGGAAGTGGCAGAGTTGATACACTGGTACATGACTTTACTGACAAACTGCTACAGTGTGCAGTGGTTTTTCCATGTATACATTAGCCAGAATTAATTCTTGTACCTTTTGTATTTCAGACAGCATAACTCTTTCCAAATTATTCCTAATTTGTTTAATGCTTTTGTAATGCGGATATAATGACTGTGGGTAAAGGTAAAAAGAATAGAGCGAGAACAGTCTGGTAACCGAAAAGTACATAGCTTGCAGCCTTTAAAACCAGGAAAGAACAACACTTAGGCCATTTACGAGATTACAATTTCCTAAATATGAGATGATATCTAGTCTCATATCACAATATCAATATAATATTGATTTAATGATATATTATATACTAGTTACCAAAGTCAATATAACTGTGTGTAAAAAAAAAAAAAAAAAAAAAAAAAAAAGGGGAAAAAAACTAAAACTCAACATTAATTCTGTTCTTCAATTACATTATAATTACATTATAAAGCAAAAAAACATGATAGTGGCATGTCAAATAAAAAATAAACCGTTACAAAGAATAGTTACAAAATCACGCTTCGGAAAAAGATCAACTTTTACCACTGTACTTTCCTGGTGGACATCCTTCATTGGCTGATTCTGGCCAAAAAGACAGAATTTTTAGTTATCAAGCATACTGTCTGACAATTAGGGTTAGGCTTTGTTTGGATTTTAATGATTCTGATTCTTCATTTTGATTCCGATTTGTCTCGATTCCGATTCTTTTGGGGGGGGTGGAGTAAAAATGGCTCGCATGCTTATTTAAAAAAAGAGGAATTTTTGATTCAATGGCTTTTTCAACGTAAAATTAAGCCACGCGGCTGCAACACAAGAAGCCCCTGGCTCTTTACGTTAACCAAAACCTATGCATATTAAATTGGGAAGCGATGATCAAATTTGAAATGCAAATCCTCCAAAATCAAACAATTCCAATAAAGAAGCGATTCTACTGGAATCGTAATTTTTGAAAACATTCCAAGTTGGAATCTGTTCTCGATGCCCAACCTACTGACAGTGTCTAATAAAACAGGGCAGGCTATAGGTGCTAAGGTGCACTCATAAACACACACACACACACACCCCACATACTCTGAATGCAAACATTTGTTCAAATTCACTGACCTGGTGGCAGTCCAGTGACTTTAAGCCGCATTTTGCTGACAGGACACAGCAGACTGCATGGTAGCCCATTAGGCAATTTTATAACGTTACTATGCGTTAGCGTTGCAAACAAATAACTGGCTATTGTCACGGCAACAATGCCAGCTGACTCATACACAAGTGTTTCATGGTGATTAGACATTTTACAGTTTGTATATGGTGTCAACATGACTCATTTACCTTCGCCAAATTTGAGATGTTTCCTCCTTTTGTTTAGAATGGACAATGGCATAGTTTGCACACCAGCTTCAGCGCATCAATTAAATGTCCGCCATCATCCATTCCCCGTCTGCTTGTAGACCTTGTTCTTTACCACTTGTGACCACTTGTGGACTGACTTACATGTAAACACTTATGCGTATATATGCTGCCCCTATCAGTTCCGGAAGAATTGCAACCATCATAACTATTCGTCTAACATTCCTAATCTAATTTATCCTCCAAAAAAAATTCTGGATTCCACAGCCAAAACAAATCATCACTCTTTTAACACAGAAATAATAAGGCATTTGAGCTAGGTGGTTAATGTCTTAATGTTTCCCAAGGTCCCTGACATGGAGGACGAGGAAGGTGACGGCGATGATGATGACGATGAAGAGGAGGGTCTGGAAGATATTGACGAGGGGGAGGAAGAGGAAGGTGAAGATGATGATGAGGATGGTGATGGAGAGGATGGAGAGGTAAGGATACTGTAGAATTATAACCATCATAAGTGATGTGACTAATTGGTTACTGGAACCAGTAATTGTAATCAGTGAATAAATGAAGACATTCCTGTGCAGAAGTCCATAAACGTGTTTAATAATAACTCTCAAATAACATTCTAAAAAGTGTAATGAAGCTAAGAGTGAAATGCTTTTTCTTTCTTTCTTTCAGGATGACTGTGAGGATGATTAAACATTTCAACCCACACATTTCCAGTCCTCCATCTGTGATCATCTTACAACCCACGGGAGCAATATTTTTGGTTGTTTTTTGGGGGGGGGCATGGTGGTGTTTGTAAAAAAAAAAAAAGAAAAAAAAACTAAACAAAAAAAATGTTTTTCCTGTGTCATCAGCGCTTGTCCGTCCTCTTCCTCTGCAGCCACAGCCTGTCCATAATCCATAATGCCATGTTTTAAGACCAGCTTCATACACAGCAGGTCTTCATTGGGTGGGGTGAGGGTGTCCGTGGCTATCACCTTTCCTTGTTTCTCTACATCTCCCAAAGACATGCTAAAGAATAAAAAAAATTGTAGCATTCTGCACATCATCTTACGTAGATTTGAAATACGTACCATAGAAATTTAAAATATGACAGTTTCTTTTGAATTTGTGAGTTCAATTTAAAAAATAAAATAAAAGCCATGGTGCAGTGATACTTAATCATAGCATCCTTAGCCACATATATAATATATGCGGTAGTGGGGGGGGGTCCTAAGGCTTATTAGAAGTTGCATTTTCCTCTAACTTATTGTACTAATGGAACTTATTGAAAGCACCAGCTTGTTCCTTTCAAACGTTGTAAATGTTTTTCGGATATACATGTATCTTGGTATGACAGTTGTTTATTGTACACCGTTTAATGGGGAGGTGTGGCAGGGCTTTGACACCAAAATCTGGACTTCTGTTAAATACATTTTCATGATCTTGAATTTCAGACACCCACAAGGTTTGAAATGTACATTTTTTTATAGAAACTACCTAAAAATCTAATTTTGATCTGGGCCTAACACTTGATGGGGAGAGGGGGGGTTCTGAGTCTTCTGTTGGAGTCTGCAGCAATTCTCCTGTTCACTGAAAACCTGTTCACAAAATAAATTAAGTGTACCAGTTGATTTGTTACATTAAATAAATAAATGTAAACATTATGTTTGGAGTAGTTTGATTACATTTGGGCTTTTCAGCTTTGTTTTTCACATAATTGCTGTCATTAGGCCAGTCCAGAAGTTATACAGTTGATTACACTTGAATGCGTACCACATGCATTGGTAGATATTCTTTGCTCAGACAAGTTAAAATTTGACTTTTGCTGACTTGTGGCTCTCTGTTAACTTTTATTATGGTTTATGGTCCTGTTAAGTTCCCCATTTGATGTAAGTGGATTTTAAAATAAACAGTTTGGGATGACTCAGGTTTTAAGATAGCATAAAACAATTGAAATTTCTTTGCAGCAAGGCAACTAGACAGTTTAACCCTAACTGGATAATCCATGGTATAGAGTAAATTAAGGCTACCAAGAATACTGAAAACATAACTTTCTCAATTTGGAGATGTGTATCAATGTTTAAATTGTGGTTACTCACTAAAAGTTAAACTCAAAGAAAACATTTCCTAAAAGCTGTACCACAAAACACTGAAAAGCTAGTGTTTTCCTGGAGAAAAAGCAGAAGTGGATAATTGCTCTCTCTGGACTTTTCTGCAACAGGATAACCTTTCTGATAATTGCAACACCTTGAAATAATACCAAAGTAAGTATTTTTCCTCTAGTCATGTATAATAATACTATATTAGTATTGGAAATACCTCTCTTTTATCTAAAGTGCTTTCAAAGAAATTTTGTATTTTAATGACATACTCAATAATGTCTTATGAGAACTTTATAACAAAACACAAATTTCCCATTTCTTATTCAATACAATTTAATTTCACTTCAATTGTATCTAAAGTATCAAATGAATAAGAGTTATCTCAAGACACTTTACTGATAGAGTAGGTCTAGACCACACTATAACTTACAAAGACCCAACAGTTACACTAACTCCCCCAAGAGCAAGCATTTAGTGCGACAGAAAAACCTCTTTTTAGGGAAAACCTTGGGCATGACAGGGCAGGACAGGACCATGGTGCCAGCTGCAAACAGGATTTAGATGCTACCCTGATACAAGGGAAACTAAGGGGCTAAAAACATAAGGACTCTAGGAAATAAGCCCTCCAGAGCTAAGTGTAAGGAATTCAAGGCTGTAACTAAAGCCAGACTTCAGGTTTAATTCATCTGATTAAGAGTCATGTTTGTTCAATGAAGTAAATATATCATATGCTCAACCTACTTTGTTTTTTGAATGGTGTTGAATTACATGATGTAAAATGTGTCTGTAAAATTTTGCTAAGTAAAAAAGTTATTCCAAGAGGAAGGTCTATTGGAATCCACATTTGGAAGATGTAACTAGAAACAAACATGGATTTTACCTCATAAATTTGATATTTCTAAAAGTGTCAAAGAAATTTATTTCAAAATTGTACACAAAATCTATCCAGTAAATTCTATAATGTCTATATACATGGATATTAAAAGCTTTTGTTCTTTTTCTGGATGCAATGATACATTTTTATCCATCCTATTTTTCAATGTCAAACTACATTCAATTTTGGTCTGATCTATTTCCATTCCCCTTAAGATCACTCATACTTTTACTTTAACGAAAATAATATGTTACTTTGAGTACGGATAGATCTCTTGATAATGTGGTTCATTTTTTATTTTACTAGGGAAATCAAATTTGACCTTCAAAAATTCTCAGGTTCTCACCCTCATTCCCTCTTTTCTTTAGTGGTATTTAAGTAACTTCTTAAATCACTTAATTTGATAAATAATAAAGCATTAATTTTTTGTTTGTTTTTTATCTCAAACATTGTATTGTATGTAACTATTGGGCTTTTTTTGTAATTGATAATTGAATTAATGAATAAAATATAAGAAAAAGAAAAGGACAGGTATTGTGGTTCCTTTAATTGTGTATGATCGTATCCACGTCTGTTGACGTGAAAAAGACGTGCCTCATGGCCCGCCTTATTCTGCATCTGATTGGTTTACCCTATCTAATTCTAACCAATCTCCACTCCTCATGACTAAACAACACATAGAAACTAATAATCAATGCAAGGAGTTGTCACCATAGACATATAAAGATTATTTATATGTCTATGGTTGTCACTACCCGATGTAGTGTGTAAGTGGTAAGCTGTGAGTTGCGCATGCTCAGATATAAACAGTTTATAGACCGTTAATATGAAATGAACAGTCTTAATATGAAATGAACAGTCTTATTAATGTTAATAATATGGTCTATGGTAGTGGCAGAGTTATTACGTTTGAGTTTAACATCGATCTTGCAGCTCAGGAATAGAAACAAATAAAACGCTATTTTAAATATTTTGTTTAATTTTGGAGGACAAAAAAATAGTTTTCCACTAAGTAGGCTAATTCCACGTTTCACAACATTCCTGAAAGAATTATCTTTTTTATATTCTTTAAAATTGATTATATCTCATAATGCTATTTATCTTCATAAGTGTTCATCAGGCCTTTCATTTAATCTGACCCCAGGTAGAAGTTAATAAACTACTTTTTCCATTGTATTTTCTTTCCTTTATTGATTTTATTAATTCTTTATATTGCACTGTATTACTCTTCTCAGTTTTCAAATTGTATTAATGTGAGAAACCTTTTACGGTATAGTATTTTTATTCCGAAAAATTAAATCATAAAAACAGACAACGACACATCTAGAGGATCCAATCTAGCATTTACAATTTCGTACCTCTGGACATTCTCTCGCCATAACCAAGGCAACGGTAGCTAGCTTTGTGGAACATGGCTGTCAATGGCTAACTTTAGCTGTGTGAAAAGTGACACGCAGATACTATTCTGTCAAACCGGTCTGAATGCAATACGATAGTTAAAATAGTTCATGTTAATCTCAACCTTTCTTTAGTTTAAGTTAATCACTATCGTTAACATGTTTACTGACGAAGCCGTGGATTCAGTGAGTATCCAGTCTCTTTGGAGGATATCTCAGCTGTCGGCGCAGGAGTCGGTATGTTTGACCAACAGTGCAATAATGAACCAACTTTTCCGCCCTTGGCTTGAATCACAATATAATTTATGCCTGTAGTTGCCAAATATTCCATGTAAATTAACGTTATTACCGAAACAAAATGCTAACCACAGTCGTTAGCGTTATGTAGCTTACACATGTTACGTTCAGGTGTTGCTCGGAGAAGCCATGGGTAATTCAATAAGAAGCGCGTAACTTTACCCTGCATTAAACAAAAGTAACTTTATTTAGTGCATTTGCACATAACGTTAACGTTACACATATAACAAAACATTCATAAAAACAAACACAATCCAAAGAAACAAATTAAATTACCATGCTGGACTTGATAGATTCCCTGGGATATCAGAGAATCTACACAGTCCAGCAAGGTTATATAATAATCAGTCCAATTCACCACGTTTTGAATATATTTGCACAGCCTTCAGAGCCTCTAATTTCAAATATTAATTTACTTAAATCTTAAATACTGGAAAGAAAGATGTAGAGCACCTGAACTTACATTGGTAGATGATATTTAGCTGGCAGGAACAAAAGATTTATCATGAAAATAAGAGGAATCTGTAATGAAATAATTTTGGATAAACTCAAGGAAATCTGGCCAGAATGTTTCTGTGTAGGTTCTTCTGAGGAATTCCACATTCAAAAAAAGAGTAAACAGAGAAAGTTGAACACATCGCCTAAGTCCAATTTAATACCATCTTATAGATCAAACAATTAATATTATGTTGATTAATTGCAGACATCATAACAATACTGATTCAATCAAATATGTGTGTCCAAAATGTATATGTTGATCCACTTAGACTAGGGAGGACTGGGAGGTATGTTAACGCACAGGTTCACGCAAGGTCACAAAATTAATATTTGACATGTGTCAATACTTTACACCAATACACATTTGTCAAAAATATGATCCAAACACCCTTGAAATTACATTGACATCCGTAGGATCTTCTGTTTTTATTGGTGTCTCGCCTCTCTAAACACAAAGCATCAATATTGCACCTGCTTTATTCTAATTCATTGTGGAATTCTTTGTGATTGCAATTAATATTTTGATGTGCATTCCTAAATATGAGGGCTTTTTATTTGCTGGTATTACAGAGAGGCTGTCAGACCAGAGTGCTGAACAGTGCTGAGGCAGAGGTCCAGACTGTGTTGACTACCATCAGCTGTACCCAGACAGAGCCCCAGTATCAGGCGAAAGAGCCGCTCTTCCAGCAAAATCACGATGAGCCAGAGCCGCCTGGCCTAAAGGACTTCCTACAGCGAGTTGAGGACATGGTCATCAGAGAGTTGATCAGAAATGCTAGGAGTCACGCCTTTGATGAGTTCCAGGTGAACTGGGAAGATCACAGACAGCTCGTAAGTAGGGCCAATTAATCAAATAAAAATTGTGTTTTCTGATTTCTTAGGCAGATGACCGCTTTTCTAAGCCAAAGGTGAATCTGTAGTTGTTCCTGATGACTTGATGTTTAAATATTTTGGAGCACTTCTCTGGTGTTTTTCAGGCTGGGGTTTTGCTTCTTGGAGAGTTCTTTGTATGACACGTGTTTACATGCCGTTTAAAAACATGATTATATTCAGCAATACCCCAATTTCTTAATGACCATGTTAATACCTTACCCTGGCTAAAATTTGAGTTCTCATACAGACCTAGATAAAGCCTTTAGTACCCGGTGTATTCATTCCTTAACTGAGAAAAACTTAGGTTACGCATCTTTGCATGCTCCATAGGTCATGACTGCCCGTCCCCACTGTGCTGCAATGGTTTTTGACCCGGAAATAGAAGAGAGCAGTTAGAAGCAACAGCACAAAAAACAACAGCAACAAACATAAGCTTTAAACGTTTAAATTCTCTGAGTACTACAACTGAGGAATGTACAGAAAATGTACATTGCTGAAAAGTTGTCATTTTTCAAGTTTTTGATTTAGACAAAGCTCAACCTGAAGAAAAAGTCTTATTTCAACCAGTTGTATATTGGCAGAGTTACTCCCATCATTCTTCCCTGCTCATGCATATGGGGAGAACTGGCATAACCCACTTAACCTGTGTAAGACCATACCCCAGTTACTGCTGTGCATGTAAACACACTGAGTCTCCTTCCATGTCAGCAGGTTTCATGCCTCCATTGCCTTCAACATCCAAGCGCCCAGGAGAGAGGTCTTCATGTAACCAGTGTGTCTTGGAGTTGTACAGGTTCAGTTATTGCCTGTGCCTACGGTCGGTATGTTACTGTTTCACTTAATGTACAAATACATTATACTACATAGAGCGTCAAAAAGTGACGCCAATATTCCCAACCTAGAGCGTCAAAAAGTGACACCTAAAGCCCCGACCAAGCGTGTCTAAGTGTGCCTAAAGGAGACTTTTTGTGTCAGTGACAAATGCCAAAGGCACCTCACCAAGCGTGCACTTTTTGATGCGATGGGAGTGAGAATGTGTTGGATGTACTCAATGTTTTCACTTCACTTTTGTCTCTTATTTTTCAAATAACTGAAACGTCAACAGGAAAGTGTTAGAGAAGCTTTTCTGTAGTCATCATGTCTGTTTTTGGTGGGCAGGATTGACGATGGAGACTGGAGCACTGAAAGGTCTTATGTTTGTACGTGGAACCTGAACCGCCGGGGCCTGAAACCCAAACAAGCTGATCTGGTCATAGATGTTCCCACTGCAGTCACCGCTCTTTGCTGTCACCCCAACCAGCCCGCTCTCATCGCAGGTACACGCAAGTCTGTGCTTTCAAACCAAGAACTGATTACACACTATTTCTGCATGCTTACAAAGTCTGAATCAGGTCAAATTGAGGAAAAGTTTACATTTTGTCAATGGCTTACATTACAAAATATTCTGTACCAATTGAGACTAGATGTAAAATTCCTGTAATCTGCAATTGGCACAAAACACAGCTGTACATCATTCATTACATCATTCAGTTCCTGGTGTGTTTTTTCCTATTCCACCCATAGTTTACATTTCCACAGTTTTAGATTAGTTGATTTCATGCACTGTCACGAGAAAATTGGAATATAAACAGCTCCAACATCTTTGTTCTGACTTTGGAACATTCTTAATAATATTAATAAACTTGATTTAATGGTGCCTTTCATGAAAATTAAGGTCACTTTACATTCAGTTCAAGTGAAGTTCAGTTTACAATATCAAATCCTAATTGAAGTTGCAAGCAGCATTTTACGGGCCCTCACACC
The DNA here is from genome assembly GCF_013103735.1 of Etheostoma cragini. Lineage (NCBI taxonomy): Eukaryota > Metazoa > Chordata > Actinopteri > Perciformes > Percidae > Etheostoma > Etheostoma cragini. The sequence goes on from NC_048422.1 coordinate 4,381,925, forward strand.
TCCTTGCATGTTGAGGTTACTGGCCGCTCCTTGCAGCCATCACAAATGAAAATGGAACTCTGCTGAGTTCAATGATACACTATAGCGTACCTTAAATGGGTCACAGGTTATTGTTTAAGCATAGGGGGCGGGCCAAACAATGACCAATGATACCAATTCCAATATTATCTCATGAAACATCCGAGGGATGGATTTATTTTACGCTGCATAGACTGTTACGTGGGTAACGTCACTAGTGTTTCCCAAACTGCCGGGGCTATCGGCTAGTAGCTAACATCAGCGGTATCTAGCATGTATTAAGAGAACGGTAACACAGCTAACATAGCTATATGAATACATAACATTACTACAGACATAGTACGACTGCATACTGTTAACCCTGTAACGTGGATGAGATATGAAGCCAAGGATGTTTTAAACTATGCTCTGTTCACAAAACTGCAGGCTAACCTTAGTAGCTAGCTAGTAGCACAACATGATTAGCTACATCTCCTTGGTTGTCTAGCTAACACGAACCTTAAAACATTTATTGGTCAATTTAACATTGTAGATGTATGGAGAGAAACATTTTCCTGATGAAAGATCCTTCACTTGGAGTAACAGTTCAGGGTCCAGCCAGTCTCGCATAGATTTTTGCCAATAACATTGATAAAGAGAAAATTACAGTTAATATTCTTGCCACACCCCTCACTGACCATAGAGCAATTCATATAAGCATCCAATTTAGTGCATCTATTACAATCTATAAACCTTGCTACTGGAAGTTAAACAGTTACAGCATGAAAAGGTTAAGACTGAAATTATTAAGTTAACTACTTTTTTTCCGACAAGGCTAGAAAAGAAAAATCCTACAACACTAACTGGGAACTATTTAAGACATTATGGAGCTTCTGTTGCCAAAGCTAAAAGAGCATAAGAAGAGAAAGTCATATGTAAATTTTCCTCATTTTTTCAAAGACCCCCTGACAAAGTTTCAGAGGAGGATAAATTACTTCTTTTGCAACTCCAAAACAAATTAGATGACTTACACTACCGGTCAAAAGTTTGCGGTCACTTAGAAATTTCCATTGTACTCCATTTTAGACAGAATACCAGCTCAGATCAGTTGCATTGTTTTTTTAACCAGGGCAGCAAAATTCAGATTAAATTATGGGCTTACATAATTGCAAAAGGGTTCTCCAATGTTTTCTCAGTTAGTTTTTTTAAAATGCTATCAGATTAGTAAACATAATGTGCATTTGAAACATTGGATGAATGGTTGCTGATAATGGGCAATGTAGATATTGCATTAAAGATCAGCCACCCACCCAGATCAGCTGGTATTCTGTCTATAATGGTGTGATATGGAAATTTGTAAGTGACCCCAAACTTCTGACCGGTAGTGTATATCGACAAAAGGCAGAGGGAGTCTTTGTAAGGTCTAGGAAGAGATGGCTGGAGCAGGGGGAGCAGAATTCTGCATACTTTTTCTGCCTTGAAAGATATCGAGCCAAAATCAATTATATCTATAATTTAAATATTAATGGAATCATTACTGATGACACTAAATTAATTTCAGACTTTTGTTCAACATTTTGTAGCAATCTATACAGCTCAAGATATAATGAAGAAGTTACGTCTCAATTTCAACTCTGTAAATAACGTTAGAAAGATCAATGTGGCAGATAGAGATTAATGTGACACCCTTACAAAAAAAAAAAAAAAAGTTTTTTCATTTTGAAAACTTTTCATCTTTAACATCTTAAGATGGCACGGACCAAATTTGAAGTTGATCGAATTAAATCTCTAAGAGTAGTTCATACAACAAGTGACAATGGCCAAAATCTCACTAATTCCAAACTTTAAATTCAAAATGGTGGACTTCCTGTTGGTTGTAGGCTATGGCTTTGATCAGCTTTTGTGTACGTCTTGACACGTGATGCTACATATATATACCAAGTTTCATTAGTCTATGTTAAAGGTATTGCAGGCGCTCAATGTTTGTAGGGGGCGGTAGTAAACCTATTCCTGAAACCCTTAAAATACAGACATTTTCACCAGCGACTGGCAATCTTGGTGAGTCAAAAAGGCGACTCATTTGCAGGAAAAAAAGGAATAACAATTCCTTCAGTTTCAATAGGCTTTTTGTTGCTGTCGGCGCTTGGGCCCTACCAAGAGTTATCTCAAGCGCTTTACAGGCCTAGACCACACCTATAATTACCCTGGCTGATCCCTTTGGATCAATAATAAAACATACACAATGAAACAAAGCACCAGTAATTTACCAATATTGAAAGACATAATAATGAAACATTATAAGCAACAAAGCATAGCACAACTATAAATTTAAAAAAGATAAGATGAAGTTGTTGCAGTTAAAGCTATTATAGATATAGGTTTTTAGAGCATTCAGCACTGTCAGTATGCTGGTGTGAGTGGGTAGTGACTTCGAACGTTTGGCTGCAGCATAGAAAAAGGCCCCGGCACTGTTGAGTTTGATGGCTGGTAGTGATGACTATAACTGCCAGTAGACCTGCTGATGAAGACCGCAGGGAGCAGAATCAGGTTTTACTCTAAAGAAGGGCCTGTGAGATAAACTGGGGAAAGATTAGGGTTTAATGGTAGTACGATTTTAAAGTTAATCCGTTGGAACACAGAGGGGTGTGACATGTTTGTTGGAATGTAAGTGTTGAAATCCGTGCTGCAGAGCTCTGGAGGAGTTGAAGTTGTTGAATAGAAAGAAGAACATTTGTTGGGGCGGGGAAGCCTTATGTGAACAAAAGCATTGACTAACCCTAATTTTCCACTGGCTCGTCTGTCTGCGCCCGACTCACAGATTTTATTGTCTCTAGTACTTCACAGAACAATCAGGTGTTTATTGAGCTGTGTTTGCAATTAAATCCATGCCTTCTTTTCTGGTATAAAAAGAATCTGTAATGTCTTATTATATGACTTTATGGGTAATGGGGAGTGAACAGATTATGGTTTTTGAGAGTCTAAGTTTTACAACTGTTTGAGCTTTAGGTTGTTGACATCCATATCTGTATATCAGACAGAGACAGGCAGTAAGGGTACTGAGGGGAGTATAAAAGTGGGCTCAGTGGACACCAAAAGGTGTGTAGTATCAGTATAGCTACGTGAATGAATACCATAGTGCCAAAACATGTTGCCAAGATGGAGGAGGTAGATAATAAACAGGAGTGGCCCTAATACGTTTTTCTTAGTTATATTAACATATTTGTTTCTGTATTTATTGTTGGTATATTTCATGTTAATGTTTAATATGTTTTTGTATGCACCATCAACCAAGGCAACTTCCTTGTAAATGTTACTTTACTTGACAATAAATCCCTTTTCTGTTTCTGATTCTAAATGTGTCTCTCTAACGGAAGCATGAAACTCTGTTTTTTCTTTAAATTTTTTTAAAAGGAGTACTCCGTGATGTAGTATTGCACTTTGTGTGTGTGTGTGCGTGCGCGCGCAGGAGGTCTGTACAGTGGAGAGGTGGTGGTCTGGGACACCAGTCGGACTCAGGACCCTTTGCTGGTCCAAACTGGGATGTCAGCAGACAGCCACAAAGAGCCTGTTTATCAGGTGAGTAGACACAATCGGTTTGGCTTTCTATTGGAACTCTGCTGTCCAGTCAGGGTGGTCCACCACTTATAGCAGTCTAGGACTGATGATTGATACCATATGAGGGCTATTTGATGTCAGTGGAGAGGTTTAGTGTCCTGTACTTTCTTTGGAGAGGCTTTAGCAGTTTCAAGAATAAAATGGAACAAAGTATCATCTCAATCTCCTACTACTGTCATTGTTTTGAACCTTCATAAATCAAAATCTACTGATTGATTGCTGTTGTCTGTGATTATACAGAGTTATTTGATCTGTTACTGTTGACTCAGCACTGCAGAAGAAAGACTAAAGAACTTCATTGCAATACTTTACCAAGATGGACTGTGTGTGTGTGTGTGTGTGTGTGTGTAGGTTGCCTGGGTGCCCCTGCAGAAGAAAGGAGAGTTTGGTGTGCTTAGTGCTAGTTCAGGAGGAAGGGTGCTGCTGTGGATGGTGGACTTAGACCAGGGCGGGTTAGTCCTGAATGCTGCCTATGCCTTAGTACCACAGCAGGTTCCCCACAGCAGCAACACCCGCTTCAAGGTGAGAAATAACACTGAAACCAATCTGTTTTGCTATTCCACAGAAAACACATACTAAAATGCTTAACTAAGATGGTTTAACATTTCAGTTGCTTAGCATCAACATTAGCATATCAAGCTAATCTGAAGCATCCAGCACAGCCTCCAAGAGTTGCTAGCATGGCTGTAGAGATGTTGTATCACTGAAATGTAGCTATACAATTAATTGATAAACATATTGACATTCTGCTCAAACCTATGAGATTGCTTATTAGGCGAAGAGTTATTTTATTCATTTTAATGAAAAGTACTTGTTGATAAATGCATCCTAAAAAGTCTTGCGTTGCCTGTAGGCCCGAGGCAGCAGCACTGTCGGTATCACCTCCCTGGCTCTGTCTCCCTGGGACTCAGACACCTTCTTAGTGGGTTCTGAGGGCGGCTTGTTGCTTAGATGCTCCTTCAGCTCCCAGACGACGGCTGCTGTGCCCGCCGAAGGCCAGAGTGTAACACTGAAAGCACCAGCGGTCTTCCCATTCAGGCCCTACAGCGGCCCCGTCCACTCCATTCACTGCTCTCCTTTCCACAGGTCACACCCCTGCTCACCTACCAAGCCTAATCATTACATTAGTGCACAGTGATTTTTTTCTAACATGTGTCTCATGTTGTCAGCAGGAACCTTTTTGTGAGTGCAGGGACTAATGGTCTGGCCCACATCCACTCTCTGCTGCAGGCCAACCCGCTTCTCTCTCTTAGGGTTTCAGACTCTTACGTGTTTCAGGTGCAGTGGTCTCCCACCAGACCGCTGGTTTTTGCAGCAGCCACGGGACAAGGTACAGTATAAAAACTTAATAAATAATTGAGAGTTTAAAGCTGGATTTAAACATCAGATTCAATACTTGTTGACTTTCTGCACTGTTTGTCTCTAAGGTGATGTGCAGATATTTGACCTGGGCCACAGGTCCCTCAAGCCAGCAGCCACCATCGCGCAGGGCGGTGTGGACCAAGCTGCAACTTGTTTGGCCTTCAACTGCCAGAACAGTCACCTTTTGGCAGTGGGGAAAACAGATGGGACGGTCGGTGTATGGCAGCTGAGCCACAATTTGACGGAGCAGCGCCATAGAGAGAGCAGCCAGCTGGAGCAGATAGCCAATCAGGTGGCAGAATGAGACATGTTAACATGGGATAGTTCAAGGCAGCTGCACTGGACTTTTTTTTTTTTTTTTTTACAAAACAAAACTCATTAAAAACACATAAAATACAGAATTGTGGAAGTGAAATAGAAACAACAGAGTGCAGGTTTCCAGTTCTAACCAGTAGCGTTTATTAAAGTACACTGCAGTTGTAAAGGTGTTGTCAACATTGGGAATATTAGGTTCTTCAATTTAAAAGCACAAGCTAAAACAACCACAATCAAAATTAACAGATCCACTACGCCATATGTGAAGCACAAAGAGTTAAGGGTTGAGCAAGATAAATATAGTACAGACAGTTGTTAGTTGTAAGTGAGTATTCCTAGTGCCACAATCATGCAGTTTTAAGCCATGTGTTTGTGTTTAAGTGTGTGTGGGAAAACGCATCCCGATTGGTCCCTGGTGGGCGAGGGATCAGTTGACGAAGAGCGAGCGGGTAAATTCAACAAAGTCGAAAGCTGACGGCAGCTCGCGGCCCTTGCTGTCAAGATAGGGCTTCATGTGTGACAGGCAGTAATCTGCCTGCTCCTTGGTCAGGTTCTGAAAGGAAGAAGGGGATAGTTAGAGCTCCATAAAGACTTGACATTCAAACCAAATCCACAAAGTGAAAAGAGAACACGTCTGACCTGGTAGAGCTCTTCTTTAGTGACATAGGGTTTGTTCTCTGTGCTGAGAGCACGGAAAGCGCTCTCTATCTCCTCACTGGACTTTACGTTCTCTGTCTCGCGGCTGATCATAAACGCCATGTACTCTTGCAACGACACGTTGCCATCTCTGCAGACAGATTGCTCAACATTAGGCGGCAAGTACAGCAGTGTGTTCAATACTATACTGCAGTTTACATCCCCATCAATGTAATTTGTGAAAAAGGAAAAAAACAACAACGTGACAGACCTGTTGGGATCCACAGTGTCGAGTATGGCCTCAAACTCAGGATCAGGTTCGCCTTCTTCCACCATGGGCAGGTCATAGCCTAGCGAGCGCAGACATGACTTGAACTCTTGGTGGTTCAGACGGCCAGACTTTTCCTTGTCGAAGTGCCTGCAAATAAACAGGTGTAGATCAGAATGTGATTTCATCAGACCACCATACATAGAAATATTTCATAATGAAGTCAGATCAAAGACTTACTTAAACATCATGCTAAACTCCTTCAGGGCCTCCTCTGTCACTCCAGTGGTGTTCCTAGAAGAGAAAAATTGAGGAACATGAGCTCAGACAAACATCAACACTTGTCTTACCTTTGTTAAATTGTATCTGAATTCCTGATAAACTCATTGACAAATTAACTGTGTTGGTGTGTACCTGGCCTGTATCTGTTGCTCCAGGTTGTGCTGCATCCTCATTCCCAGTTGGTCCAGTTGGTCCCACTGCTGGGCCAAGCCCACTGTGCTGTGCTCTGTGTACTTGTTGTCCAAGATCAGCGCTTCTTCCATAGCTGCACCAAGGTCTTCAATCTTCTTCAGCTGGCTGCGCATGGCCCGTATCTCCTGGTGCTTACGCTTCACAAACACACACAAACATGCACCAACAATTTATTCATGTCTGCATAGAGAAGAACCATTGCCATAGAATACATTCACAAAAATCTTGGACCAAGGCAAGTCAACTTAGCATGGAGCTGGGCAAAATGGAGAAAATCAAATATCCCGATTTTGTTTTTTACCAAATACCCTAATATCAATATTGTGCCAATATTGTAGGGTTGACAATCGGTGCTTTCACAAAATATGCACACAATGAGATTTTTATAAATAATCATCAGTTATGTTTAGAGCTAAAACATTCCTTGAATAACTTGAATAATTCTATTACCAAAATCTTCAATGCAAAATTATTTGCCTTGAAGCTTCGTTTAATTAATGCTTGTGACACATGCCATGAAGACTGATTACAAAATTAAGAAAGCGCGTAAGGGGCTAAGAGAAGAGACAACCTGGAGAAAACGCCAGTGTCCAAATTTAAAATATCAGACTATCGCATTGGGAACACTGCACATTCAATTCCAAATCAAAACATGACCAAAGTTTATCAAGTTTATGTTATACCTTTACAGAAAGTAAAGAAAGGAATATTAGGCTATTCAAAAAATAGCCGTATTTGCATTTTTCTTTCCAAACTCAAACATTTACTTTATAAACTGAAAAATTAACAAATGAAAATAGGTTCAGTATAACTCATTAACATATATGCCTATATACAGATCACTCTCAGGTTGACACTTAGTTCTGAAAGTTAAGTTGCACAACTTAAGATAATGTTTATGTGTTGAATGTGTGCTTTAGTTTGAGGTTGTTATTGCATTTCAGAAAATGTTTTCTGTAAAAACAATGTAATATGGCCCTTAAACGCATTTAATGTTTATTGTAATTAATAAATTATTGTTAAAATGTAGCTTTTTCCAAAAATTAAACCAAACTATTGTATATTATTGCTCTTCAATAAAACAGAAGTATTCCTTATCCGATTACTCAATTAATCAATGCAATAATTGGTAGAGTACTTGATTACTTAAATAATCGATAGCTGCAGCCCTAGGTATGTTGATGTAATAACTATGTGGGTAAAGGGAAATAATACACCAGCTAGAACCGTCTGGTGTGTTGAGAAAATTACATCACACTACTGTACTGTAGCCTTTAAAACCAGGAAAAGACAACACTTGAGTCCCATCAGGATATTACGATATCTATCCTCCTATATTGATATCGATATATATTTTCCAGCCCTAACTTTGCAGATGTCACGTAAAATGAAACACAATGGCCCTAATTTACGAAAGAAATGTTCGACAGAAAACAGTGTTATTTCCACACAAAGCTTGGTATTATCAATATGGATGTGAGCGCAGGCTACGATCAAATTTCACATGAAGTTTAATCTCATGAATGCAAGTTAACTCATGAATGCAAGTTTTTGAGTCAGTGAGGACTTGCGCTGCAGCATATAATCAGTTTAACAGGAGAAAAAGTCATCAGTTGACCACTGATTGGCAATGGCAGATCTGGCTCTTTTAGAAGACCTCTATGTGCCGGTACAACAAGGCCCTATTAAAACTGAAGGAATTCTTATTCTGTCTTTTCTGTAAATACAACGCACCAAAATTGGTGGTTGCATCAATTCTGGTGAAAATTTACGTATTTGAAGGGTTATTTTAAGACCCTGCAGTACATTTAACATAGACTAAGGAAACTAGGTACACATACTGTATGTATTATGTCAAGACGCCCAAAAAAGGTTCATTGGATCCATTTTTTCAATTGTTCAATTGTGGAAAAATAGCACTTTTCTCCCCATTGTTGACCAGTGACAGGTCTTTACAATAGAAAACACTGTAGGCCTATTCAGTTGTTAGAGACGTTTCGCCCCGTTTTTGGGCATTCCAACTTGTTGAAGCCCTCTAACGACCAACTCTTCAGATGTGAGAAAGTACCTAGCTTATTATTACAGACATGACACACTGAAGGTTTGCCACAGGAATGTTTGTACGTTCTCAGAGGGTGGAAAACATTTTGACAGACGGATGGACGGACAGACCGACTGACACAAAACATCAACATCTCGACCTCACCTCAGAATTGAGCAGACAAAAGTTCTTGGTCTGTGTCCATGTGTCAACATGCAACAGTGAGTGATACTTACCTTGGTGGCCTCCAGCTGGGACTCTAGGGTACCAGATTCTTCCACCATACACGACCTGACACCAACAGAAACTGACATTAGAAAAGAAGCAGCATAGTCTGATGAAACCACTGCACTCACTCTGACACACATAAGATATTAGGAAGACTACTACAACCAGCATTCCCAGAGAAACCTTTATGAACTATAATTACATTGCGTGTTTGAAAAATAAATTAGGTGTATAATTTATCATGCCAGTATTGGGGCAAAGTAATTATTGTCACATTTGAAAGTGGTAAAACTGTTATGCTGTCTTTACTACCACAGAGTGGAGCTGCATTCATGCCAAATATCTACTGGTAACCCAAACCATGCAAGTTAGGGCTACTGCACACAGGACTGGAAACTGTAGAGGATCATTAGTAGTTCATGAATATGAAAGTCCGTTTTCAGTTACAGATGATGAATGGTGCACCCTGAAGTCACTGCGCCCGTTCTAAAAACTATTACAAAATGAACCAATGGGACCAAATACCATTAAAAGTTAATAGTTGCTTTGTTAGGGCCTGAGCACAGACATTGTTGATTGGCAAATGTCCTATTGACATAGCTGTTTATTTTTTTATTAGTCCAAAGGAATTGCCAATAACTACTTTGATGTGTAACTCGTAGCACGCTAAATAGGTTCACCTTAAATGTGTTCAGAAAGCATTAAGACCTTGATGATGCTTTGTGTATTTGGGATGTTGGATGCCACGATTCGTGGGGGTACGAGGGCCCATGCATCGCTGCTTTAATTCCAGTTTAGAATGTGTAAATATGTACAGTGGAAGCTAATGTTCAGTTTCCATCCCTGAATTACACACAGTAAACAAGGTGACAACTAGCTAGTCAGTCCAGTGGTTAAAAGTAGTGCTGGCTGCAGCCTGGTGCTATGAGTTTGAGGATTGGGTGAATGTTATTACAACCGTAATATACTTGATTAGACTGAAGTGCATGACGTCAAGCAACCCTCAGGGCACTGCGTGTGTCAGAAAAAACAAAAGGAAATAGCGTAAGGCTTAGAAGAGGTTGACCTTCCAGAAAGATCATCAGCAACTTGGTACTGATAGACACAGATAACTCGTCGATAGGCTATGCTATTTAAAGATAGAATGGGGGAAGGACCAGAGATTAAACATCAGACAACGAAATAGAATTTTTTTTTTACATCAAGGAAGAATATGTCTTTAGACTGGCCATAAAAGCCACTGCTGTAAGATTTAAGATGTAAGATTTACTTTCATCATCACATCCTATAGTTTTCACGCTCACACACATTGGACCAACCACTCGTAACACAAACCAAAAAATAAAGAGAAAAGTTATATTAACCCATCCAGAAGATATGTCCTGATTAGAACAACGATCCAAAGCACCAGCGAGGAAGCAGCCAAGAAGAGGGGGAAAAAAAAGGGGAGGGATGGAGAGAGAGAGAGAGAGAGATACAATTAGACGTTAACATGAGGCATTGACAGTACTCACTGCAAACAAAAACAAAAAACAACTGAAAACATTACACGGTAAACACCAGTGTGGACAGTGGTGAATGTGTTTGACGACATGGCTCAGGGATATGTTCTTATGTGACGTTCGTGCAAGAGACCAAACACTTTGCCAGTTTAAAAAAAGAAACATGTTTTGTGCTAAGCCTGATCAGTAACGTTACTAAAGATAAAAGCTGAAGAAAGTACCTTCTACAGGTATTGTATGTGAAACCAAGTAAGTTGTTGATGCAAGTCAACAGCGGTCAAACATTGTGTGAGCAGCTACAGAGCATCATGTAACTATGACATTGTCATCATTAAAAACAACATTCATGCTGAGCAACTAAATTGAAATGTTGATTTTTAATTATATGAAAGCAGAGCTGACATCTATGTCACACTGTAAAAATGTCAGCAAGAGAAGTAAGAGAACCATCCTCTACCTGGTCTCCTGCAGCCACTGGTGGAAAGCGTTTGCGTGCTGCGCAAACTCCTGACGCAACTTGTCGTTTTCTTCCTGCCTTCTCTGCTCCTTCTGCAGCTCCAGCTCTCGTTCCTATTCACATTTACAGTCATAAAGAAACAGACAACACTAAGGTAAAATGCACTGAAAATTATTTTCAACCCATTGAAATATAAATATTACAAATAATGGCAACTGAGCCATTAAAACTACAGGACCACTGCAACATCCATTTACTTTAAATTGTGTATAAATTTGAATCTAGAAACTTCTTAGTGTTTAAATTAAACCAATCCCAACTCTTAAATAATCTTTGTATCAAATTAACCAATAAAGTTGTGTTCCCCTCCATTGACTATTTTAAGTCCAGGCTCAAAACACTTATTCGCAAGCATCTGATACCTCCTGATGTGGAGGATCTCTCTTTGGCGTGCCTGTGAGCGGTTTATTTGTGCTTGTAAGCTATGTGCAATGTGTGTTTTTTGTTACGTTTTGTGATTTTTAGCTACCTTCACTTGTCTGTACAGGCACTTTGGTTAATTTGGGTTGTTTTTAAATGTGCTTAATAAATACATTTGACTCAACTCTTTACCTGTACCTTTTTATTAATCCACACAGTTAGTTTGAAGTTAATGGATTACTGTAAATTTGTTTAATTTTAGGTGTGCCCTATTAAATATTCTTATAGTCTTGTTAGGGTTACTTTGACTGATGGCCAAACTGAACAAATAAAAAGAAGATAAAAAAGTGTGAATGAAAGCTCCATAAAAAGATAGTCAGCGGCCCATCAATGAACAAAACACTTAAAACTGTATGGTTATGTATTTGATTACATGTCAGGTTGACAGATCAGGGACTGATCTAGAGATAATTGCTCAAAAAGGTATAGTATGCTTTATTCTTTTTATTTCTAATTTCCTTCACTTTCTAGAAATGATTGTAATACATTGGATGTCTAATTATGTTAAATATTATTTGTTAAAGTAAAGACAGTGTTGGCAATGACATTCCAGATATTGTTAAACAGTTGTTCTAGAAGTAAATCTTTTTTGCAAAAAAAAAGAAAAAAAGAAAAAAAAGAATTCAGCTGTAAGAGTTCTCTCTGATTGGTTTATTGAGTACAGAAAAATTGACAGGTTTGCTGCTACTCTAGTTCTTTTAAAATCAAGGCTTAAGACCTTTCTTTTTGATGTTGCCTTTCTATAAATAATTGATAATTTCCTATACTGAAGTTGCACTGTTAAAATTATATGACAATCTTATCTACTTTTATATTTTAGTTGTTTTTAACTGCTCTTAAATGTTTAATTTGTAAAATAAAGCTGACCTGCCTTGTCTTTATTACTTCTTATTAGTAAAGAGTTGACTAAACAGATTTTCAATTTCGTAAATAAAAAAAAAGCACTCAAACTAGATCTGTACTAAGTATTGAAATCTGTATTGGGTGGGGGAAAAAGTCAGCTTGGTACATCCCTGAACAGAACTCCTGCAGGACCTAAGTAAGTATAAATGGTCTGCAGCAATGCTAAGTATAAATTATATGTATGTGCTAAATTGTGGTGAACCACAGGTATGTTGGCTGGAGGTAGAAAGATTACTTAGACTTAAAGGAGAAAGTGAATAAAAATATTAACAGGTTGTATCTGTGAATAAGTGTGCGTGCATGAATCCATATACACACAGTGTGTGTGTGTGTGTGTGTGTGTGTGTGTGTGTGTGTGTGTGTGTGTGTGTGTGTGTGTATATATATATATATATATTTTTTTTTTTTTTTTTTTTTTATGTGGAGACCTTGATGATCTTCTGCAGATTTCTCCAGGTCTCCTCCAGGGCCTCCATGGTGAACCAGGTGTAGGGGTTGGACACCACCTGGTAACTCTTGATCTGCTGGTCCAGCTCGGCCAGCTGGTTAAAGTCGGCCTGAGCTGAGCTTAGCGAGGATCGGAAGGCCTCGTGGGCTTCACGCAGTGCCCGGATTTCCTCCAGGGAGTTGCACCTAACCGGGTCTGTTAGATCCTCCTCTGCATTCTCAAACCAGCTGTTGAAGGCAGATGCCTTCTTAGCGAATGTCAGAAACAAGTCCTCAACCTGTCGAGAAGATATGAGCTTTAATTCTTTAATTTAATCAAATTTATGTATAATACCTTAGGTGTTATAATAAAATGCTTTTTATTGTGTTAAAGCTTTGATTTTGGACATTATCATTTCAGAGGATTTAAGTTTATCTTTGGAGGTGTGCAAAAATGTTCAGAGACCACCCCTTCAACACAGGATGCTCTTCTGGCCTCTTTACCTTTCTGAAGTGCTCTTGAGCCTCTAGCAGCTTCTTTTTGCGAGCAGCTGAGTTGGACAGCAGTTGGTTCCAGCGCTTCATCAAGGCAGCATGACGAGCTTCAATAGCTTTTGATTGGACGTGCTTGGCTGCCAGAAGCTGGTCCTTGAGAGCTGTAATGTTGGTGATGCCCTCTTGCTGGAAGGCCTGGAGACCGGCATCAAAAGTCTCCTGCAGACAGAAAAAAACAGAAAGAGTAACGCAAGAAGGTCTTCATTTAGTTTTTTTGTCCTTAGTCAATTCTTCACCCCTATTAGAATTTCTTAGAGAGATCTGGATGTAATGTAATGTTTATGAGAATAAAAGGAGAACACGGTTTTGTAAGATGGAGTACCTGCTTGGTGAGCAGAGTTTGGACAGAAGACAGGTCTCTGCCATAGTCATCAGTCTTCAGGCTGTTTTCTTTTTCACCTAAACACAAGCCGGTTCAGAAATGGTAAAGCCAGACTTAAGTCCACAAAAACAAGTCCAGCCAAATCCAACTTTATACAGTTACAGTTAGGTCAGGCTTTTCAAATTATCTATGAAATGGCTTTATTTTTGGAATAAATACACTTTTTAACAGTTGTTACGTTTAGCGGGTACAGAAGACTGTAAGCGCATGGGATTTAATGACAGTCAACATAGCCAGCATCTAGCTTATTTGCTGCGCTGTGGAGTAATGTCTGAAAATGCAAGACTAGCATCTAGCCACCATTGACATTGTGGGACATCGGGTTTAGCATTCTCAACCTAGCAAACCCTGTGAACTTTGAGTCTAGTGAGAAAGGAACGGGGGAGACAACTTTATCCAATGTTTTGAATTTGGAATACAGTAACCATTTAAAAAGCCATCTGTCAGTGTATTGTACATATTACATATTGCACCTTTAATCAGCGGTAATGTTATTAGGGTTACAAGTTAGGGTTGCAGAATTAAAAAATTAAGTTGCAACAGCAGAATGATGACACCACTCGTGCTCGTTGAAGGACGTTAAGAAGAGTTTGATTGTATAGTTAGAATATCCAGCAGTCAGAAACAGTGAAATACACATCAAAAAAGGTAGGTCTAATATTTCCACTTAGGACCAACTACAACCATTAGATCGGAGAAAAGTTACTTTTGTGTTGAGTTAGTTGAGTTTTGCTCAGATTGATTTTACAATTATTCATCTTAGGTTGTTCTCAAAATAGGCTTGGGTGTTGCCTAAGCCTTACAATGACTAGAAAAAACCCTGGTGTTCCAATCCTCCACGGATTTCGGTCCGTGGAAGATTGAAGCTTTGTTTTTGTGGAAAATACACCCAGTACAGTCAGTGTTTACACTTATTTTGGAACAAAATTTCCTAAAGTGTTTGTACCGATCCAGGATTCCACCACGTCAGCCTTCCAGTTGAACTGCAGGAAGGCAGAGTTTTCATCCAGCTTAGCCTTCCTCTGAGCTGCAGCTCTCTCCAGCTCAGACACTTTGCCTCGCAGAGCTGACATCTTGGCACTGATGTTGTCAACATGATGGTTGTTCTGTTAGAAACACATAACAATATCTTGAGAAACCTTTGTTTCTGTAGTCATACTGCGCAAAACATAGATGATTATTTACATATACTTATTGTAAGTGTTCTCTCAATTGCTATATAGTCAGTACCTTCTTGATAAGCTCGTCTCCGTTAGTACACACATCGTTGACTCTGTCCCTGTGCACGGTGAAGTCAGTCTCAAATGCTTCATGCTTTTTCAGCAAGCCCTGTTAAAAATAAAAGTTTTCTTGACATACAGTAAAACTCATCACTCGTTACAGTTAAAAAAACAGTTATTGTTGATGTTTTGTAACTTGACGCGTTGTATGTGACAGAAAAGCACCTGCACAGCAGCCAGTGTATCTCCGTAGTCCTCACTTCCCACTAAATTCAACTTCTCATTAATCCAAGCTTCTTCCTCTTCCACATTCGCCACAAATTGCTGGTACTCCAACGACTCCTCCAGCCTCTGTCCCCTGAGAGCGCACACACACACACACACACACAC
>NC_048422.1:4397185-4406265 GCF_013103735.1 Etheostoma cragini
ACACACACACACACACACACACATTACAAAACTATTTCTATCTGTGTACATTGTACATTGCATCGTGTGTACATTGTCCTAGGCAAGTGTGTATCTTAGCAGGCTTACCTTGCTCCAGATAAGTCTTTGAGTTCCTTCCAGTGGTCGACAAACTGGGCGAGCCGCTGCTGAATCTCCTCCTGGCCGATGGTGTTGTCATCAGACAGCTTCTTCCCAGTGTCCAGCACCGACTGCAAGAATACAGAATAAAGCTATTACCGCATAGCAAAGCTCCAATGTTTTCCAGAATATTTCTCCGTATACTGAGAAAGAATGTGGACTAAAGACAACAATCAATCACCAGTTCAGGCCAGGTCTGTTATGAGTCAAAATAATGCAACTTTTAATGCTATTGTGGTTACACTATCTTACAGATGGGGACACAAGGCATGTATTATTATAAAGAACATATGGTCTTGAATTACAGTACATCAGCATTTTTATATATTTTTATGGCGCTCTGATTATGAAGGAATACCTTTCACAAAATGGGAATGGTAACATTTTGGCTGAGCTAGAAGGTCTGTTTTGATGTGAATGGATGAGGATGAGAGTTGCATTGAAAGTTGAAGGTCGTACTGAAAGTTGAGAGGCGGCTGAAAAAGGAAAGACTGGAAAAACCGTCTGCTAACAAGAAAGAGGTTGACATGCTCTGGGAAAAAATTTAAGATTTAGGAAATTGATCCATCTAGTAAGGGAGGAGGACATGCAGTAGAGTTGGGTGAGTTGATTCAGGAGTTGCTAGAGATTGAGGGAGAAATTGAGATTGAGCGTGCACACAGAGTCTCTGGCCAGCAGACCCAGTCAAGGGTCAGACTCAAAACCACTCCGGTGAGATCCCTGAGTTCCTCTGACATTATAAACCGTATCTATTTATAAACGTGCAAGAACAGTAGCTATGGTAGTGCTGTATTTATATAGCGCTTTTCTAGTTTTAACAACTACTCAAAACGCTTTTACATCATACAGGAACCATTCACCATTCACACACATTCAGACACTGTGGCCGAGGCTGCTGTACAAGGTGCCACCTGCTCAACAGATACACACTCAGACATTTACACTTCGATGGCGCAGCATTGGGGGAAAATCGGGGCTTAGTGTCTTGCCCAAGGACACTTTGACATGGGGCTGCAGGGCCAGGGATTGAACCACCAACCTTCCAATTGGCAGGCGACCAGAGCAATTGCCTGCCAATTGGAAGGTTACTGGTTCAATTCAACCACTGAGCCACAGTTGCCCAAGAAGAAATGTGTTCTTTCATAGAGCCATTAGGACTTCCCAAACTGACAAAAGAGCAAAGACAACTCCACGATGCCAATTTGACTAAAGAGGAAATTAAAGCGGTAATGGGCCTGTGGGTAAGGCCACAGGGCTTGACTACTTCAGAGCAGAATTTTTTTAATGAGTTTTGCAACTGAACTGTTTCCACTTCTTTTAAAGCTATATAGGGAGGCGCTGGAGAAGGGCACACTGCTACTAACTTTTAGAAAAGCTGAAATAACTTTGATTCCTAAGAAAGGTAAAGAGCCATGAGACTAAGAATTACCAGCCAATTTCCCTAATGCAGAATGATGTTAAGAATATTTCATGGTCTGTAGCTGACAGACAATAGCTGCCATTTCCCTCGATGCCTCGATATGGTTGAATGGGGTTATATGTTAAAAATTATAGAAATGTTTGGGTTTGGCAGCATTTGTATGAAGTGGATTAAGGTGCTGTATAAGAGGCTTCACTGCAAATTAACCGGTTCATTTTTGAATTTTGCTCTTGGAAGGCAAACAAGACAGAGCTCACCTCTGTCCCTTTTGTTGTTTTGTTTAGCCATGGAGCCTTTGGCAGCAGACATAAGGGGGAGACTAATTTCCCAGGTGTTATAGTAAAAGGGGTACTGCAACCAATGAAATTACTTTTTGTGTCCAAACCTAGCAGATCACCTCTGGAGGTTCCCCTGTCATATTTTTAAGACATTTATATGGAATGGTGAAAAAACCTGTCTACTTTTGAATAAATAACAAAGACCAATTGATAGAGGAGTTCTACCAAAGATGTTCAATTTAGTGCTGTCAGTTCCAGGCGTCATTAACGGCGTTAACTCAAACCCATTTTAACAGGGTCAATTTTTTTAATGCAAGATTACCGTTCTTTTTGGCCGAGCAAACTTTGTAGTTTTTTCACATGCTGCAACAACTAGGAACGTTAGAAAAACTACAAAACCACAATGGATCTAGCTAGACCGGAAACAAAACAGGCACGCCGCACACACTTTTTGCGAGCCGGCCAAAGAGTAGTTACGTTACGTTTTGAGCGGATGGCGAGCGCAAGACGCCAAAATCAATGCCATTAAGATTCTGGATGAAAAGTTTACTTTTTAAAAGTTGCCAAATTGTTCCATTGACAATACCAACGTGATCTGTGTGTTTTGTCTTCCTCCTGAGAGAGCCCCCATTATGGAATTGTTCTTGCCCCACTATCACCCTTACAAAGCTTGTCCGTCAAACTGTTTGGTGAAGCAAAAACACATCAGATCACGTAAATGTAATTTGAACCAAAGTGGCCCGGCTGTTTTAACTAAATCCATATCTAAATACTTTCTAAAGTGTTTGGAAAAATCCAAACTATTGGTAGATCTCCCCTTTTTTGGAAGGGTATGTTTGGAAAAGGGAATTGTCACACTGGGGGATTAATGTCTTGGTGGCATACTGAACTCCTTGAGGATGTGACACAGGAATCGCTAGGCCTAAATTTCTCAGATATTTGCAACTTTGCCATCTGTTAGTCGGGATTTTTGGATCCAGTTGTTCGGATTGTTTAGACTTGGTGTAAAAGCCCCACCAAATTGTTGGAAATGTTAAACAAAGGACGGCCAATTACTTGATGTCCTATGTTCTTGTGATAAGGGACCCAGGTTCTATTCAGCCCAAGACTATTTGTTCTGTGTGACGTCATAAAGTCATAAAACGGTTTGCCAGATTAAATGTCTACACTAGAAAATTGGGAAAGTATTGGAGCTTTCTGGAGGACAAAACTCTGTGGCCTATTTAAATTGCAAAAATCTTATCAAATAAATAGATGACCCTCTTACCTGAATGGCTGGCTCATGGGCTCCCAGCTCGGCTTCCAGTCTCTTGTGTTTCTTCCTCAGATTCTGTACTCCTGTCAAATCACGTCCGTAGTCCTCTGAACTCACGAGCAACTTCTTTTCTCTGTTTGGTATTGGGGCAGAATTGTGTATGTTTAAGTTGAGGCCAATTTGGGTTGCATCAAGACTTTCTGTATTTGGAAGTCATCTTTCTCTTTGCTCTGCTTCAAAAGTGGTATGTGTACAGAACAGACCAGCATAGTTACAGCATAAACTTAAATGGCCTAGCTAAGTAAACAAACACTTAATAATAATATCAAATACCGTAATATACGGTAATAACAGTAGTGACGGTAATAACTATTTTTTTTAGCAAGCTAGGTTAGCACACCCATAGCCTTACTGTGCTTTAATTTATTAAAACTTGTTAATTTAGGCTACATACATTTAGATATGTTTTTAGATATGATATCGCTATCTGGCCGTTTAGATATTAGATAGATATTAGGCATATACTCTAGCCAACTTAGATAACTAAATGCCTGCCATGTTTACCTACCTTGCCTGCTTTTCTTTTTCTTGGTTAGCTTATATCACGATTTTGTAATGCATGCATTGTAATCAACAATTGTGCATGTATTAAGGAAGTTGATCAGATAACTGATGTGGAATGTTTATCTTTCTTGATCTAGGACTCTTCATCATTGAGCAATTGTGCATGCATTAAGGAAATGGATCAGATAATTGATGTGGAATGTTTCTCTTACTTGATCCAAGATTCTTCATCATCCAGGTCCCTGAAGAACTGATGCAGGCGGTGGGACTCATTGAGTTTAGCCCGGCGACCGGCAGCCATGCTCTTGATCTTGGCGAAGCGACTGTTGACGGCATCACGCTTATCCTTCACTAGTGAGGTGTCGAAGGCGTTGCTGGCCATCAGGCTGTCAGCCTGGCCGTTCAGATCCTTCAGACGATCCTGGAGACAGGAGGGAAGGTGGTTAGAGGTTCTCATTGTAACTTTTAATCAATAAATGTATTTACATGGTTTGCTTAAACTTTTTTTTAGTAATTTGTAGTGAGTCTAAAAATTTCAAATGATCTGAAATAAGATCTTGGGTTACCGGTAGAGCAGCTGACCCACATGCAGAGCCATTTGTAATAATGAGCTACATACCTCATGTAGGCTTGGGCCGGTGTAAAAAATGTCAAACCAGTTTGAAATCATACACCAAACCGATATACTGGATTTTACCACTAGATGTAGGCACTTGTCTTAGCTACTCCTGATTGAGACTGATGACTGACTGATGAAGTGTCCATAAGGAGAGTGTAGTGACTCCAGTCCACATGGTGGTGGTAATGTACCTCTAAGCCTTGTTTTTTTGTTTTGCAGTGAGATTATAATAACCTCTTTGGTTTAGGTGTTTACACTTCGCCTCGTCTTTTTCAGCTCACTTCTTTCGTCTGCTTGACATACCTTTTTACCAGTGTTAATTAGGCTACTTCTACAACAGGAAAGTGTAGAGAGCTAAGCTACCAGCTACTGTTAAGCTTTAATACATTAAAAATAACATTAGTCCCCAAATACATGCACAGGTACCAGTGCAAGAGAGCTAACTATGGCAAAAGGCTGGTGCCTGCAGCCCTAACAGCGCTTAACAAAACAGCCAGGGAAAATTCACCAGCAACCACTATCAATGACTTTGTGTTATTTTCCTGCTTGTCATTCTGTTAGAAGTTTGTACTTCTGTTTACCTGTAAGCGTGCTGTCCATAACATAAAGTGTTGTGATAAATAATTTTCCCTTGGGGATAGTAAAGTCTAAAGTCTACTTGTTTAAATAGCTTCTGCCCAACACTGCTTGCAATACTAAGTAATAATAGTTGGATTTAGGCCTGACATGTCGGCTACTTTTTATTTGCAAGGTGTCATAGTTAAAATTTCTGGTTTGACTGGTTAGCAACAAATTCACCTGGCGTAGCCTGGTTCGTGAAATCGGAAATCAATCCAACTCTAACCTCATGGGCAGAAATATCAGCCTCCAGCAGCTGGTGTTTCTTCAGCAGGTTGTTGACTGAGGCCAAATCTTTGCCATAATCTTCAGAAGCAAGAAGAGCTTCCACCTGAGAAAGAACAAATGTGCACCACATATTTGAGATTTTTTTCCGTACATTAGTGTGTCAAACGTTTTTACACATGTATCTGGTATGCAGATTCTCACCTCTGAGAGCCAAAAGTCAAAGTCCTTGATGCCCGTGTTGAAATTCTGCTGCTTGTTGGCCTCTTTGAGTTTCTGGCTCTTTTCTGCAGATTTGTTGACAAGGAACTGCCACTGTTCATCCAGAGCGTTGAGGCGTGCCTGTGGTCATGATTGAAGTTATTTTCATTTCTTCACTACAGTTCTGCATTTAAGATTGTGTTCTTACATATAACTTCTGGAGAGCTAATCAATTTCCATTGATTTTCAACAGAATCCATGTCTTGCAATAGAGCTGAACTATTTGAGGAAAATATCTAATTGGGATTTTTCTGATCAAAAGAAGGCTTCTGGGGGATGTTTGGCATGAGGTCATGCAAGTGCAATGGACCCTAGGGTGAAATTAATCTGAACCATCTCTTTAAAAACATTTCTCCACCTCCAACTTTAACGCTTTCTCAAGCTCTTACATGATTGGTTAGAGTAATGTTATGTCTTTCTCTTTGTTGATAATATGTCATAAGAGTGTCTGCTGAATGCCCAATCTTTAACAATAAACTTGTCTGTATATTGTGAATGCTGTATGACTGAATATGTGAAAAATATACCTTGACTGCGTCCTCGCTGCCGGCACAGGCTCCTCTCTGGATCAGAGTGTTGCCAGTATCAATGACCCCACGGATTCGGTCTGCATTGGCGTGCAGCTCGGCCTCAAATGCCTGATGTTTCTGATGCTTACTCTGACAGTACACACATGAAACATGGACACAACATGAGAATCACAAGGTGGACAAGCTCTGCTTTTACAGTTCAAATGTTCAGAACGCTCCTTAAATTGAGATACACACTTAACATGTAGCATTGCTTTCATACTTACATTCTGCACAAGACCTGACATGAAAGTCAGTTTGACTAAATTTGATTGATAAACCTTTATCTGAAGCATCATTAAGGTCAAATAAAACTGTTTTTAATGTTAGTTTTACAATGCTTGGCAAAATGTCTTTGTTAATGTAAACTACTTTGTGACAAAAAAAACTAGAGGGTGAAATAAAACTAAAATAATTACTTCAACACAAGACGCCGACCATGACAGACAATGTGTTGGGCATCGACAGACATACAGGACAAACAAGTGAAGAACACAAAATGGCAGTATACAAGAAAACATCTGCAACAGAGCTAATTTTGAAAAAAAAAAACTACTTTGTTTTAGTTCCAGCTCTCAGTACGTTTGTAGCTTCTAACAGAATCTCTGTGGTTTGAAGCTTAGTTTATATTATAGCTGGGTTTTTTACGTTTCATGTTTGCTAGGAATCGCTTCACGGCAAGCTGATGTAAATGATCAAAGTAAGGTTACCAGAGTGAATGCTGATCCCTGATCAGTTAAAAAATACCCATATTGGCCCTGATCCAATACTTGCAATCGGGACATAACCAACATTATATACAGACCCACTTAGGCAAAGAGCCAACAACTTCTTTTTACAATTTAGAATTTGTCCACTTGCTAATCGTCAATTTAATAAGTTTGACTGCCGAATCAAACATCTGAAGCAAGTTATAAGTTAAAGATAACCCCCTCAAGAATAGAAAAAAAATTAAATAAAATGGAAGCCTCCCCCAACAACTAGACGCTTTCAATGACAAAAGAAATCTACAAAATGAACAAAAACTCAAGTTTTATCTTAAAATAATAAAATTAAAACCAGGTTGAAAAGAAGCTGGCACTCAGTGCTGATGAGGGACAAACTTAAGATGGACGGAGTGCTTATTCTACGTCATGTTTACAAACACACACACATACACACACATATAGCAAAGACATGGACACATGGAGGACAACCTGCTTGGTTGTTAGTGAGCTGACACATTACTCAAACTTACCAGCAGCTTGGACAGCTATAAAAAGAAAAAAAATAAGACAGTGGGAGAAAAATTCAGTCTCACTTCAACCAGGACACAGGGAGGGATTTGACAAAGTTAAAGATAAGTATCATCAATCAAACAAGACAAACAGATTAGTAATTTTAATTTAGCTAAGGACAGGTGGCCCTGAAATCAGTTATGATCTGTGAAAATAAACAATTTCTGCTTAAATTCCTAAAGATTTACTTAAGATATTATCTTTTCTATTCACTACACTCATGGGTGGAATTTACGCTTACACTTAAAACCATTCTGAAGGGAGTCCATGCACTACTTTCAGACTAGCTGTGCTAATATGGACTTCTGTGAATTTGGCCTGTGCAAGTAGAAGCCACATATGTACCTGGATGTTGGTAGGGTCTTTGTAAGACTCATCGGTTGCAGTTTGCAGCTTCTCGCTGATCCAAGCCTCAATCTCGTCCACATCCCTGCTGAACTGCTGCAGGGTCTGGGATTCACCCAGCTTGGAACGCTTTTCAATCATCTGAGCCTTCAGCCGGCGCCACCTTTCAAATATCAGAAGTTGAAGTTTAAAGTGAGCTAAACACATGCATGACAACAATTACAACACCTTAAATTTGACACCAATACCACAACAGTACTTTTTTCCCCAAACTTTTTTTTTAGCAGACCGTTATGTAAATATTGAATCTTCAAATGACAGTTCATTATGTTACTAGTCTATCTTTGTGAATGACAAGAAGAATAGGTTAATTGCAAAAGTTAAATCAAGGGCATGTAATCACAAGCATTAAAGAGTGGCCACGATCAATCCCGTTGGCCATGTTGCAGCTGTGTGTGGTTGACAATTACCATAAAAGCAAGTTTTTAAGCTTTTAGAAACTGGGTAGGAATTTTGTTGATACGTGTCACTTGTGTCAGAAACAAAGGACATTGCATGTAGGGTTCCCGAAGGCTCTGCATTAGGGCTGACTTTTATACAGTGGATATAAAAAGTCTACACACCCCTGTTAAAATGCCAGGTTTTTGTGATGTTAAAAATTAGACAAAGATAAATGATGTCAGAACTTTTTACACCTTTAAATGTGACCTACAACGTGAACAATTCAATTTAAAAACAAACAAATCTTTGAGTCGAAAAAAAAAAACTTACAATAACCTGGTTGCATAAGTGTGCACACCCTTAAACAAATACTTTGTTGAAGCACCTTTTGATTATATTACAGCACTCAGTCCTTTTTAATAGGAGGTTATAAGCATGGCACATCTTGACATGGCAATATTTGCTCACTCTTCTTTGCAATAGTGGTCCAAATCCGTCATTTTGCGAGGACATCTCCTTAAGCCCCCTTAAGATCTTCCCACAGATGTTCAATTGGATTCAGGTCGGGCTTTGGCTGGGCCATCCCAAAAAGTTAATCTTCTTTTGGTGAAGCCATGCTTTTGTGGATTGGGATGTGTGCTTTGGGTCATTGTCAAGCTGAAAAGTGAACTTCCTCTTCATCTTCAGCTTTCTAACAGAAGCCACAAGGTTTTGTGCCAACATTGCCTGGTATTTGGAACGGTTTATAATTCCCTCCACCCTAAGGCCCTAGTTCCAGCTGAAGAAAAACAGCCCCAAAGCATGAGGCTGCCACCACCATGCTGCACTGTGGGTATGGTATTCTTTGGGTGATGTGCAGAGTTGTTTTTGCAGCAAACACATCTTTTGGAATTATGGCCAAAAGGTTCAACCTTGGTTTCAACAGACAATAATACATTTTCCCACATGATTTTGGAAGACTTGATGCTTTTATACTTACATTCTGCACAAGACCTGACATGAAAGTCAGTTTGACTAAATTTGATTGATAAACCTTTATCTGAAGCATC
>NC_048422.1:4406365-4411912 GCF_013103735.1 Etheostoma cragini
AAAGTAAGGTTACCAGAGTGAATGCTGATCCCTGATCAGTTAAAAAATACCCATATTGGCCCTGATCCAATACTTGCATCTTCAAACTTGATGTTTGTTTTTGCAAACTTCAGCCAGGCTTGGATGTTTTGCTTTGTAAGTATAGGCTTCCGTCTTGTCACCCTACCCCAAAGCCAATTCATATGAAGAATATGGGAGATTGTTGTCACATGTAGCACACAGCCAGTACTTGCCAGAAATTCCTACAGCTCTTATAATGTTGCTGTAGGCCTCTTGGAAGCCTCCCTGAGCAGTTTTCTTCTAATCTTTTCATCAATTTTGGACGGACGTCCAGTTCTTGGCAATGTCTCTGTTGTGCCATATTTTCTCCACTTCACTGTGCTCCATGGTATATTTAATGCTTTGGAAATTATTTTGTACCCTACTCCTGACTGACATCTTTCAACATTGAGATCCCTCTGATGGTTTGAAAGCTCACTGCAGACCATGGCTTTTGCTGTTAGATGCAACTAAGAAAATGTCAGGAAAAGCCTACTGGAACAGCTGAACTTTATTTGTGATTAATCCGAGTCACTTTAAATGATGGCAGGTGTGTAATGACTATTTAACATAAGTTTGAATTGTATTGGTTAATTCTGAACACGGCCACATCCCCAGTTATAATAAGAGGGTGTGCACACTTAGCTTCACAATGTCTCATTTTGTTGTTACATCACAAAAACTTGGCATTTTAACAGGGGTGTGTAGACTTTTTATATCTACTGTACGTATGTCAAGGATATGGCAGCTGCTGTGAAAATCAAACTTCTGTTGTATGCCGATGATTCTACATTTGTGCTATCTGGGTCAGATATCTGTGAATTTAAAATCACTCTTGGTACGCATCTATGTATTAGAGCAGGGGTCTTCAACGTTTTCCAGGCCAAGGACCCCCAAACTGATGGCGAGATGGAGCGGGGACCCCCTAATTAAATATATTGTATAAAATATAAAATTGTGTTATATCAAACTGGTCCTATAATGTAATGTGTAAATGTACCTTGTTATTGTGCATTCAATACTAAGATACTCAAATAATACACAGGTTCATATATTCATGTTTTTATTTTAAACATGTGCGAGGCCCAGTGAGTCGGGTGGCCATGCCACTGCCTTTTATAAACATGACATAACACAATAAACTGATACCTGCAAAGATCAACAATGTCTGTCAATTGCATGTAATCATGCATAAAAGCTATTGAAACGGACATTTTTAAAGGTGTTGTGAATGAAACGGTGCCCAGCATGAAAGCGCTCCTGTGTGTCGCTGAATGGGTGCATTGATGA
Source organism: Etheostoma cragini (assembly GCF_013103735.1). NCBI lineage: Eukaryota > Metazoa > Chordata > Actinopteri > Perciformes > Percidae > Etheostoma > Etheostoma cragini. The sequence goes on from NC_048422.1 coordinate 4,407,695, forward strand.
CTGAAAGACATCTTCTGCCTCCATTTATCTGTTTACTACAGTGTGTTGAATTCATGTTAATGTGTATTTAAAGACATTTCAATTAGTGGAAAAAATTGCAGGGGGTGGGGGGGGATGGGGGAATATAAAAAAAAGTCTAATCAACCAAAACTTTCGCGACCCCCATGCAGTACCTCCGCGGACCCCCTGTTGAAGACCCCTGTATTAGAGAGTTAAAAAAGACGCTCAATACATTAAGGTAATACTGAACTGAAAATATCCCTGAACTGAAATGAGGGGAAGTAGTTGAGGACAAACAAGTGTGAAGTTCTGTGTAAAGGAACTAAAACTGTCACCAAATGTTTCCTACCTGTCAAGGACTTCATTGCGGCGGTTGAAGATCTCAGGTTTGGCATAATGGTCGGCTCCAATCAGCTGGTCAGCAAAGGACTGCAGAGCAGCAATCTTCTCCTCCTATACAGCAGGGTACCATTTAATCTACAGAACACAACTAGCAATCAATTTTAAAAGCTTTCACCAAACGGCTTAACATCTTACGGACCTGCACGTTAATGGCCTTGTCAAAGTCTTCATGTTTCTTGATAAGGGCCTCCACACTGTCCAGGGAGTCACCCTTGTCGTCACTAGCAAGGAAAGCTTCACGAGCTGCCATCCAGTTCTCAGCCTGCTCACAGTCTCGGTTGAACAGCTGCAGAGGGACAAGGACAGTCAGTGGAGGGACCAAGAAAGCTGTCAAGAGACAACATACCGTAATTTCCAGACTATAAGTCACACTTTTTTCCCATAGCTGGGCAGGTCCTGCAACTTATAGTCAGGTGCCACTAATTTAAGTTGTTTTGAATGTTAATTCATACTAAGAACCTTACCGTCTACAGCCGCGAGAGGGCGCTCTAGGCTTGTGACAACTAAATGCTGCTCCCGAAGACAACTGAGAAAGACTAAACACAAACAAAATGCCCCCAAAAAGAAAATCCTGTTCTGCAGGTCACAAACTGCAGGTAGTGAAATATGCAGCCGATAAAACAGTAATCGAGCAGCAGAAAGAAAGTTTGAAGTGAGTGAGAAACTTGTGAGGGACTGGTGAAAAGGTTACTCGTACTTCAATGTAGAAAACAAGGGAAGTTAATGGCGGGCTGAAAGCACGATGACCAGAGGTGGAGCAACGAGTCCCCAGATAAGTGCTTGAACAACGTGCTGCCGGGATAGACTTGACAACAGTGCATTTTCGTCTCCACGCCCTGGTAGTTGAATAACTGTTAACGGGTTATGTTAAAATACCGGACACCTACTGTATTCAGCCTGTTATTCTGTGTGCTATTGTATAGTTGAATAACCGTTCATGTCTTAGGTTAACATACCGGACACCTATTCAACCTGTTATTCTGTGTGCTATTGTATAGTTGAATAACACTTCATGTCTTAGGTCAACATACCGGACACCTATTCAGCCTGTTGTTCTGTGTGCTACCATATAGATGAATAATGTAATGTGTTACGTACACCTACAGTGTTCAGCCTGTTGTTCTGTTTGCTAAATGTCTAGTTCTTGAAATTTCTATTAACATCCAGTGCGACATATATGTTTTTTAGCTCTTCATGACGCATTTTTTGACTGATGTGACTTATGCTCAGGAAAAAATGGTAATTGCTCATGAATTCAATAGTTTTTGTTGAGCAGTGTGGCTAATGGCTAAAACATGAGTTTTACAGTGTTATTTCTTTGGTCCACTTAAGTCTATACTACAGTGAGGAAAATAAGTATTTGAACACCCTGCTGTTTTGCAAGTTCTCCCACATAGAAATCATGGAGGGGTCTGAAATTGTCATCGTAGGTGCATGTCCACTGTGAGAGACATAATCTTAAAAAAAAAACAAATCCAGAAATGACAATGTATTATTTTTTAACTATTTGTATGATACAGCTGCAAAAAAGTATTTGAACACCTGTCAATCAGCTACAATTCTGACCCTGCATTTACATTTACAATAACCAAGCCTCTTATGATGAAATATATTTGAGCAATTAAAACTTTGGACAGGAAGCCAGTAAGAGCACATCATTGCCATGTTCTTAAGAAATTAATAATTCATTAATAGTTTTACACTTAGTTTTTGAAGAGGGAGAGGTCATGGTTGTGGTTGAGGTTATGCGCTACATAATTGTCCTTATACAATGTATATTGAAATCAGTTTCTGGTCAAGGTCACAGATCATGATATGGCCCAACACTTCCATACCTGCAACTCGAGGCACTGGTCCAACATCATGCGACGCTGCACCCAGGCCTTTTCGAGGTCAGCACGCTCACGGTCTAGAGCCTCCAATTTCTGCTGAATCTCAGGACTAGCATAGTGGCCTCGCACAAGCAGCTGCTGACCAAACTGTTCAAAGGCCTGGAAGGTACCGGCACGAGCATCAATCTCTGTGCGGTGTTCCTGGAAAAAGAAAGGAAAGATGGATGATAGGTGGTAGGTAAGTAGGGTTGATAGCAAAAACATGCACGGACATCTGCAATTTTTTACATTATCAGAATCGAGGAGTTCAATACCTGGTGTCTTTCCAGAAGTGCCTCAGCTCCGGTCACGTCTTTGGCCAGCTCCTCCGAGGACACCAGCCCTCGTATGCCATTAATCCAGGACATCAGATCTCTGTGCACAGAGGAGAAGTTATGATCAAAGAATATCACAGACACGCCATTTCTTCAATTTAGACATATCGCTCTTTAAAAAAACTACATAACTACAAATCTGACCCAGTGGCATCCACCAGCTGTTCTCTTCTCACCTGAAATCAGAGAGGAAGCGCTGAAGGTCATGGGAGTTGCCAAGTTTGTCTTTGCGCTGGTCAGCACGTCCCACCAGGCTGCTCCAGGCAGTGTTCAGCTCAGTGCATTTCTCCTGGATGTCATCTACTGCCTCCGGGTGGGACTGGATCAGACGCTCCGCTGTCTCCCCAAGAGAGTTCACCTGGGCAGGGAAGTAGGAACAATGAGTGACAGCCTTATAGGAAATAATATGTTATCAGTCAGATGTTTGCCTGTAGATCTACTACACTTTCAAAAAAATTACTGAAAGACCATCTGACCTTATCACCAAGCGCTGCCAGGTCTCTCTCAAAGCCTTCATGTTTGCGCTGCAGAGCCTGGACACTGGCCAAGTCATGACCATAGTTGTCAGTGTTGAGGGCCTGATTCTTCTCTTCAATCCACTCTTTAGTTTCATCAGCATCCCTGAGGAGGCATAAACACATCTTGTTCAAATGTTCTTCTCTATTTGTGCCACTGCTCTCAAATTCAAATAGATACTTTTCCACAATAGGTTAGATTCTCCAAAGCAAGTTTTGATGTTTTTTTTTATAAAAAGGATAAAAACTGTATCTTCCTAAAAGTTGTAAGTGATATCAGAAACAATACAGTCTTGGGTTCATACCTGTGGAATCGCTGCACCTCGTGGGCACTACCCAGCATGTTGCTCCTTTCTTCAGCCAGCTGCTGCAGGGACCGCCAGCGATTATTCAGCTCCTAGACATAAAACAACGATAAAAACAGTACTCTACACTTTTCAGAGTTTGCTCAGCTCTTCTGGAGCCTGTCTCTTCAAATTTCTTCTTCTGTTTCTTCTTGGGTTTTAAAATTTGCAATGATTTTCAGTATAAGAACTAAACACACCCTTAATTTAAGAGGGACATATCAATTGATCATAGAATTAAACAGCATTGTGGATAAATATGTGCTAGAATGTGCCAATTTGGATTGTGTGTTTGTTAGGCCAGACAGTGATACATAAACAAAGGCACGTGGATGATAGGTGTTAAGTGCACAAGACTGGATGCATTTCAAGAACATTACAAAAAGTCAGGATCTACAAAAAGATGATAAAGAAAACAGATGTAGCATTCCAACATTCATTCAGCAAAATGGATGATAACAAGAAAAACAAATGCAATGGTAAACAGGATGAAACCAAACAAACAGAACACTCAAGTCAGGTTTCAGAGACTTGGAAGAGACAGCTCATGTGACACCAAAAGGAAACCAATATGATGGGGTTAGTTTTCTGATCACAATGCAGGACAGTTGCTAGGGGACAATTAAAAAAAAAGGTCAGAGTGGACTAGTTAATCTTACCTTGATAGTATTAAAGTTAGCCGTTGTTTGAACAGCCAAGCGTATGTTCTATAGTCAAAGATGAACAAAACATGGCAAAAAGGAGGGGGGGG
>NC_048422.1:4411922-4443919 GCF_013103735.1 Etheostoma cragini
CGAAAACCAAAAAACACCACACCAGTCAAGAATATTATGGAAACTACCAGGGTTTGTTTGTCTTCTATTAAGACCAAACAAGACTCTACACCAATCAGGACATAGTAAGCACTGCAACCAAGGCTATAGCCGAACCAGGCAACAAGCCCCAAACACATAATTTATATAAATAAGACAACTTCAGACGTAATTTAAATAACAAAAAAAAGGCTTTGGAGTTCCGATGATCCCTGGTTGTCTCTTTAATGTCTATTCATATTCATTGAGGACATAACTTTAAGTCTCATGCCAGATCAAGATTTACAGACTATTTTGTATAAAAATAAATTAAAAAACTGAATGTATAAATGTATTTTTAGGACACAGACTTAACAGTGTTAGATGAAGCTTACCTTCCATGGAGATGCAGTCTTGGAATCAGCTTCATCCTGTTCAATAAAATGTATGTGTCATTGCAGTCTTATTTTAGTTGTGATATTTGAAATGTTTCCTAAACATTAAGGGTGTCACTCCAAATCGATGAAAATTAAATCACAATCTTGAATATTGAATTTAAAAAGAAATTGCAATTGTCAATACCGCTACGTTTTGGTCAGTCAACCTCCTCTAACTTAGCTACAGCCAGTAAAAAGACAGCATGGCAACGGCAGATGCTGGAGACCCATCAACAGAACTTGAGCCCCCTCCTTTTTCACTGAAGTGTGTGAAAGTATTTTGTGTTGACAAAAAAGCCACAGTTTGCAAGCTCTACTATGTGTGTTCACTAAATTATGTGTCCTGTAAACCTTTTTACTCAGTTTACTTTATTGACAAATAGTCAAGTTTACAATTGACTGAAGATGTGTTATTGTTACATTAGGTTGTTAATAAATGTTTTAAATTTGAAAATGTAATGTGGTACCAAGCAAACAAAGGTCAGAAGTTATATGACATATGAGTCTAGTCTAAAAATGGCATAGCAAACTGTGCTTTAAAAAAAAAAAAGTAGTAAAAATCGAGAATCGAACTTTGACTTTAGAATCAAAAATGTAATCGAATCGAGGATTTGGAGAGTTGTGACACCCTATACTAATAATGAAGCAAAATGTATGTGAAGTACATAAATGATCAAAACCTTGCCGGGAGCAGCACCAACCAGTTCTTGCTGCTACACATGGAAGAAAAAAAGATCTCAATTAACTTGCAGGTAAAACATAAAAGATGGGTTAAGATTCATAAAGTTAAGCTAGGGAAGTAGAATTTACCTGAGCCTGAACCATGGGGGCCTCTTCAGCCATGAGGCCTTCCGACTCCAGCTCAGACGCCACTTTGTTGATGTCCCTCAGGCGAGACTCGTTCGCCTTAAGGTCCTGGACCAAACAAAAGAAAAACATCATACACTCTTTTAAGAGACAGGACATGTACGAATAATCTCAACAAATACACACAGTAGCCAAAATTAGGTTATACTTGTTGCTTACTAATCAATAACATACCCAACATGATTTTATCATATAAATGGTAATCAACATTTGCATTACATTAGGGAGCTACATCAAAAGGTTCTGATGTTTGTCATGAGAGTCTATAGAGAGCCCAAGTGAAACCAGAAATTATAATAACAGAATAATAATTTCAACGTATTTTTTCAGAAAAAACAATTACATAAATTTTGCATAAGAGATTGGATTAAATTACAGAAGCAAGTGGAAGAAAACGTTTTAAAATATCAGAAAACATTACCTTCTGGAAATCGTCAAACTTCTTCTGCAAGACCTCGACCTGCTCCAGGTCAGAGCCGACCTCTTCATTAGTGAGGGCGCTCTCCTTCTCATTGATCCACTGCTGGAGCTCATTGGCCTCACGGAACAACATGAACTTTTTGCAGCTCTTCTCTAGCATGTCCTTGCGTTTCTCCCCCAGCTCCAACAGAGTACCATACCTTAAAAAAAGTTGCAAAAACATAATCTAATCAAATCATTTAATGTGCCTTCAAAAGTTTAAAGATTGGAAATAGAGCAATATATATTTACTGTACTAAATCATAAAATGACCGTATGTCATCAGATGCTGACAACAATGCCAATGCCACTAAAGTTCTCCGCTGAACCTGTCATTCCAGTCATTTAATTTTTATATTTAATAGGGTCTGGAAAGTAGTAAAACCACATATTTCCCTCCTGCTGCAATTCTTCCCCAGCTTCTGTTTTGCAGCCGTAGCAGTTACTTTTGGGCCGACAAATGGTGACTGTCAGATGGGTACAGAGGTTAATAAGGTTGCTGTCATTACAATGGTGGTTGCAGTTACACAGCCTTTTATGACAGTCAGCATAGTTAGCATCTACCAAATATTGACATTGTGGCACGTTGGGTTTAGCGCGTAACCTGGCAACGCCCGTGAACTTAGAGTCCAGTCCAGTGAGGAGGGGCTCAGGGAGACAACTCTCTTCAGGACTTTGTATTTGGACTGCAGTAACCATTTTAAACACTCAAGTTGTTTCTTCATAGAAACATTTGACACTTTTACGAGGATTTACAATTAGTGTTAATGGTAAATGTAGTAGATTAAAGTATTACAATTCTCAGTGCGTGCTATATTGCTAAAGCTGCAGTTCACAGCAGCCCAATCTGTTGTTCTTCCTGCACACGTCATTTGATGTGACAGTCAAGTAGTTGGAGGGAAGGAAGAACTACAGGCTATTTCAGCCTTGATCATGCCTCTGGCTAGCAAGGGGGCATGCTGTAGATTCCACACAATATCAGAACTTCCTTGTTCTCTTCACTTTTATTGCCAACTAGCTACGCTTCCAACAGCACAAATGCCACCCCAAAACATAAGTGCAGAGAACGTAATCCACGAGGATACATTTTACAGTGTTTAGTCCAACTCAAATATTCAGCTGTATTTATTCGAGCCAGACTAAAAGGGCGAAGAAATGCAGCAGAAAGAGACTGTGGCTGCAACTGAGAAGATAGAGCTAGGGAACCTCCAGAATTTGAGTTGCTGAGATAAAAGTGGTGGTGCTTATATGGCAAGCCATTTTAATATTTAAAAGCTAGACTGGATATGTGTTGCAGATATCTTTAATTCAGTTTTGCCTAGTCAAAAAGAAAACTTCGGATATCCGCAAATACATTATTCTTATCCACAATTGTAATTTCCGATATCCACAAAGACATTCTTTCTGGGACATATTACATCACGTTTGCCATTCATTTGTACGTGGTTTATCATTACATAAAGCAGCCAGAGGGCGAAGGCATTTTTAATCGTCTTTTTAATGCTGCAGTCCGTGCAAGACAGGAGCTGGCAGCAAGAAATGAGGATTCAGCGTTACTTTCCACAGACGACTCTCGTCATAATGACAGATAGAGATATCTGTAATTCAGTTTTGACTAGGCAAAATGAATGTTAAAGATATCTCAATCTGTCATTTTGACTAGTCACAATTACGTTACAGATATTTTGATATATTTTTTATTTATACTATCCAAAATGTAATTAGGACTAGTCATAAAGACGTTATTGATATCTACAATGTTAATTAAGAATAGTTGAACTTAGCTTTTAAATGTTAAAAGGGCTTGCCATAGTGCCTTTACTGAAATTGCACCCCGATGTCAACATAAATGAAAATATTTGTCAGCATGGGCAGTTTGTTTCCTTCTCAGAATAAAATAAACTGGAAAAGACAAGACAAGCAGGATTGAGAGGGCAGATGATAACTGGGTATTTTTGTCACTGCTATTGTAAGCTATTGTGTTAAGTTGCCAATTAACAAAATGCTAAGTGATTTGAAGTTGGTCTTAAATTGTGAGAAAGCTACAAACTGAAGTATTCCAGCTTATGTTGACAGTGTGGAAAATAAAGAGTTGCTGTCTTGGTTTGCTCTGGTTCGGATTTCATAGCCAGTTTGTTCTTATTTTATTACCTGCATCAAGTTTAGGCGCATTGCGAATAAACTGTTCCGGCCAGGCTTTGGCTGGTTGTGCACAATGCATCCTGGCACATTTAGGAACTGCCAGGACGGCTCGGGGACCGGGAGAGCTCAGCTATCTTGGCTAATATAGCAGGCCCAAAGGAATTTATTGCTGCAATTGACTACATTTACCACACCAATTGGACATCCAAATACAAGGGTGGCAAATTTTCCCTTGCTGTTTCAGCTTCTCCAATGTGAAGATTTGCTCCTTTTCATAATGGTAAACTGATTTATATTTTGCATCTAATTAATTACAAAAATTTAGTAATAACAAATGAGACACAAAATTCCTGAACATATATTTAACAATTATTTTTTGAATTGTCCACATAGGTAGATCTCTGAGATGGAGGCAGAGGGAGAGAGACTGTTGCCCAACAACCAATTTGAAGATATCTTGTTACTATGTCGCTGACACAAAATAAGTTATATAAAATATGATAAATAAAATAAGAAAGAAAACATTTATTAGTACAGCCTTAAACGCCTTTCATTAAATTACGACACTTATCTGACTAACAATAAGGCCAAATAGAGCAACAGGAAAACAAACGGGCCATGGTGCTACATCATACAAAGTGTTTAAATCAATGTAATCAGTATCAGATTCAACTCAGCAAGTAATTGACTGATCGATGACATTGTACATTGCTATTTGCAATGTCAAGGAAAAAGAAAACCTACAGAGCTTTTACAAGTTTGGAAAAGTAAAGACAAGCAACTGAAGTTTATTTGATAATAACCAGTAAAACACATTTTTTACCCAATAGAATGTAGTTAAAGTTAATGACCTGACTAAAATGACCTGATGGGTTTTCTTTTCATTGGATTGGATTGTGGAACAGGTCTCGTGCTTTTGTATGGGCAATGTATTTATTTATTTAATTTAATTCATTCGTTATCTCTCATTTATTTCCTACACAATGTTTTGTAAATGTAAAGTGTATGCCAGCTAGACTTCTGCTGAACCAGGCAGATTTCAGTTTCATTAATCTTGGAGCCACAAAGATCAGCAGAATTTCTCTGACTGGCCCCTTGAAAAATGAAGTAACTTATAGCATAATGAAACAAAGCCAATTTAATGTGTAGAACAAAACAGCTTATGATATGACAGAAAATCAGAAATGAACATCCATTGGCAAGCCTGGGATGAGAAAGATGTGAAAGGTCTGCATCAAAGTTTCTTCTATCCATGTGACTGAATAGAAGACGAGTGTGAAGTAGTGACAATGTCGCACAACATGAGGGTTTTTTGGGGTTGGGAGGGATGTAAAACTGTGATGATATTTAGTGGTATCACGATCACAAGAACACGCAGACTAGTGACGCTTCCTACTCACAGCTCTTCCACCTGCTTCATGCGCACAGACACGCTGCAGGCCTCCTTGGTGACAAGCCTGCACAGTGGCAAGGCAAGTTGAACACACAGCAAGACAAGATTAAGTTGTTAAATACAGCAAGAGGACAGCAGAGGGGACAAGAGAAATAGGCCATAGAAAAGGTCATTAGTGTAAAAAACCAAGCAGAAAATATGATTTGATGAAAGTATAGAAAGGTTAAAAGAGCAGAAAAATGATAGAACACTTAAGAGGAATAGTTCTAGTAGGAAAGGAGAAACAAGTATGTAAACTACATTCCCCTGCAAAAATGAAAAGGTTATGGTGTGGTTTTCTTACTGATTCTCAATCTGGTCTTGGCGCAGCCCAATGCTGCCGTGTTCATCCAGCAGGTTTTCCCTGGAAGAGGACTGGGTAGGGTCCAACTTCTTCACATACGCAGCAGGAACAAAGCCCTGACGATCATTCACCTCCACCTTCCACCAATCCTTTAGCAGGGAGGATAGGGAGTTCCATTATAACCATGAACATTTATTGTGTTATATTTTGACTTCGTCCCACATACTCTTTCCTGCTGCTACAAATTATATCTAGAGAACCAGGGTAACATTTGCTAAACTACTACATTGCACACCTGTTCTAGAAAATTATCAATTTAACTTTAGTTGTTTAAATGACAGCAAACAGATTTATGTCTTCAGAAACATATGGGCTTGGAGTTGAGAGCCACAGTCAGAAAATAAAGAGGGGAGAGGTCATGTGGGCTCTTGATGGAGATTGTGGCTTAGAAAGTTGCTCTGTGAAAGTCACTCACAAATACTCTGCCCTTTTAGTCAAAGATATAGTGCTTCACAACAATAATGAAATATATGCCGCCATTTAAAAGACATCTGGAGATTGATCCTTCAGACAGAAGAGAGTACTCATTCTTTTTTCCCTCCTCAAATATTATTTTTTTCCTTCATAGAATTACTTTCACTTTCTATCACTGCTCAATAAAGGAAGGCCACCGCAAGAAAACATGTAAATTATCAAACCGACAATGGATCATGTTTTTGTTCTGACTACCGGTGTAAGCTATCGTAGTTCGCTAGTGGGCCCTCCTTTTCCTTGAACCGTGTTTTTTTTTTCTTTTGAGTGGTGATCTAAAAACTTGTGGTTTTTAAAAGGATGAAGATTTCACAGGCTTGTGCAGCTCTATGGCGTTCCCAGTGTGTTTTGCCCTTCCAGGTCTCCGCGACAGTCACGTAACTGAAAACTGAATTGCAATATCACAGAACACTTTGCAGATTAAAAATAAAGAAACACATTTGGCCTCACCAGCAAGCTCTCCTGTTCTAACTTCTACCACCCAAATGCTAATTTGCATCGTCTTGTCCAACCAGCACAAGGCTTTTACAGAACAGCCAAATGTAGGGGCGAAATGACTTGTCAAATTTAATTCCGAATTGGATAAGGAAGGAAAAGCAGCAAGGAAATATTGAAAAATGAGACAAGGAATTGCCCTTTTAAATGCCCTATTAAAAGCTGTATTCTTAATTTGGTTTGTAATTACAATCTTTTTTTGCAAGAACATTTGTGAACCGTTTGATCTAATGGCAAGGGTCATAATCTTAAACATATCTCCCAAGGATTGGAAATCATGTTTGACTAACAACTTAATGTACAAATAAATTGCCAATAGGTTCATCAAATAATTTTTTTTCAAATAATACATGGATGGCAATGGACACAACATTAACATAAATTGTAAGTATTACCAAAAATACTCTTGCTGGAGATATGAAAAGATTGGTGCTATGGTGGATCTATGATATATTTACTTTTGACCAGCACTTAAAGCTTCAGTAGGTATTTTGCAAAAAGTAGCGTGAGACCTCTTACTGCGGCTTTCTCCGTTCTTACTCCTGGCCCAGACTTTACCATCAGATGAGACCGGACATGCACCAGCGTCATACAGTAACATTGGCATGCCGTTATATTGCAGCAATTCTATATGAATGACTGTATTGTATTGTGTTTTGTTAAAAGGTTGGCAGTTAAATACTGATGATTACGGTCACTGAAAAAATAATTATATAAGTTACTTAAAAGTTGCCTGCCTGATATTAAATATACCTAAACCAACCCTTAACAACTTAACTTGCATTATTTAAAAGTGACATGTGAATTACCTCCAATTTAATAGTTATTCAAGCTGGTCAGGTTAGTTTCAGCCTAACCTCTGACTGTATATTGTACACTGAGCTGGTTTTCTCTGTACCTTGTTGGTGCTGTTGAGCAGGGTGAGGATGTCCCCCTTCTTCATGGTAACTTCACGGGGACTCTTCTCCTGGTAGTCGTACAAGGCTAGGACCAGCTCCTTCCCTGTCTCATCATCAGTTGGGGCCACTTGTTGCTGTTCAGTTAAACAAACAGAATCACTTATGTGTGCTCTCTGCTTAAACTGGAGAAAGTTTTATTATATATTTTTTTAAACCTTAGCGATCTGAGGCTTTATTGCACATTAAAAAAAAAACTTCTATGAAGCTGAGCACATGTGCAGTGTTGAGGTGTAAATAGAGATCGGATTTTACCCTGCAGGACTGGGCCTGTTCCTTCAGACCATGGATGCTGCTACCGTAGGCACTGAGGTCAGACATCAAGGCCTCATGCTTCTTCAGCAAAGCCTGTGGAAGACAGACTACTCAGCACAACTGCATTTGTCACAAAAGGAATATATGCTTGAGGCTTGTTCAATAAATGTAACATGATCAAAGACTGAGCTTAAGGTGAAAACAGTAAAATATCAAAACAATGATCTTCTTCATACTTAAATTGCAAGTGGTTAAATAATGGATACATAATATTGTTGTCCTGATATTTTGTTAAAACTCATTTATGTACCTCAGCAGAGTCCTCGTCTTTGCCATAATCTGTGCTCCCCACAATGGGCTCCTTCTCCCTCATCCAAGACTCCGCCTCGTTGGCATCAGCAAAGTATTGCTGGGCTTGCAAAGAGTCTTCCAGATCTTGTCTCCTCTGGGAGGCCTTAGCCTTCAGTGTGTCCCAGCGTCCATGTAGATCAACCAACTTAACTTTCACCTCCTCCACAGCAAAGTGTCCTGGGAACCCCATACATGAATCAGCATTCTAAAATACTTTTAATACTTCACTTGCTTAAGGTTACAATCACTTTGATATCAAACTGGGCTTGGCTTTAAATAAATACCTTCCTCGACCATGGCATCTCCTTTTTGGGTGACAGCCTTAATACGAGGCTCATGACCGGTTATCTCAGCCTGCAGGGCCTGGTGCTTCTTCAACAGGTTTTGAACACCAATCAGGTCTTTGCCTGAGGAAAACACCAAGAGACTTTATCAATCATCTGAAATAGCTGAGGGTGGTGGGCTTCAAGTGAAACATTGTTCAGGTTCACTGCTTATCTATGTAAGACCATTTGAAGGAGACTATATATTGTCGACCATTAGCTTTTATTTAATAGTACTAGCAAATATAGCTAAGTTTTACCTCTGTTAGTAGAGGCAGCAATAGGCTCTTTCTCACGGATCCAAGTTTCCTCGTCTTCCACATCTCTGAAAAGCTGCTGGAGCCTAAGAGAATCTGACAGTTTCTGCTTGCGTGCAGCCATGGGCTCGCGCAGAGCTTCATAACGCGTTACTAAAGCCTCCTGTTTTTTGCGGATGTTGTCAGCATCAAAGTGTCCAGCCTCTTGGAACTGGCGAGCCTGGATCGTTATGCCATCAATGCGATCCTGAGAAAGAATTCATACATTTGAAATTCAACTATTGTGTAGCAAAAAAAGGATTAGCATCCATAAGTATCAAGTATGCTTTCAAGATGTACAGTGAGGAAAATTATTTGTACACCCTGCTGTTTTGTAAGTTCTCCCGCTTAGAAATCATGGAGGGGTCTGAAATTGTCATCGTAGGTGCATGTCCACTGTGAGAGACATAATCTAAAAAAAGAATTCCATAAACCACAATGTATGATTTTTTAACTATTTATTTGTATGATACAGCTGCAAATAAGTATATGAACACCTGTCTATCAGCTAGAATTCAGAACCTCAAAGACCTGTTAGTCTGCCTTCAAAATGTCCACCTCCACTCTGTTTATTATCCTTAATTAGATGCACTTGTTTGAGTTCTTTAGCTGCATAAAGACACCTGTCCACCCCATCCAATCAGAAAGAATCCAACTACTAACATGGCCAAGACCAAAGAGCTGTCCAAAGACACTAGAGACAAAATTGTACACCTCCACAAGGCTGGAAAGGGTTACGGGGAAATTGCCAAACAGCTTGGTGAAAAAGGTCTACTGTTGGAGCAATCGTTAGAAAATGAAAGAAGCTAAACATGACTGTCAATCTCCCTCGGACTGGGGCTGCATGCAAGACCTCACCTCGTGTGGTCTCAATGATCCTAAGAAAGGTGAGAAATCAGCCCAGAACTAAACGGGAGGACCTGGTCAAAAACCTGAAAAGTCATGGTTTCAAATCATGCATGAAGGTTCCCTTGCTTAAACCAGCACATGTCAAGGCCCGTCTTAAGTTTGCCAATAACCATTTGGATGATCCACTAGAGTCATGAAAGAAAGTCATGTGGTCAGATGAGACCAAAATAGAACTTTAGGGCCATGTATTGCGAGATTTTGGTGGAACAACCTCCTTCCCTCAGTTAGAGCATTGAAGATTGGTCGAGTCTGGGTCTTCCAACATGGCAATGACCCAAAGCACACAGCCAGGATAACCAAGGAGTGACTCTGGAAGAAGCATAACAAGGTTCTGGCGTGGCCTAGCCAGTCTCCAGACCTAAACCCAATAGAGAATCTTTGGAGGGAGCTCAAACTCTGTGTTTCTCAGCAACAGCCCAGAAACCTGACTGATCTAGAGAAGATCTGTGTGATGAGGAGCGGGCCAAAATCCCTTCGGCAGTGTGTGCAAACCTGGTGAAAAACTACAGGAAACTTCTGACCTCTGTAATTCCAAACAAAGGGTTCTGTACCAAATATTAACAGTGATTTTCTCAGGTGTTCAAATACTTATTTGCAACTGTATCATACAATTAAATAGTTTTAAAAATCATAATTGTGATTTCTTTTTTTTTTTTAGATTATGTCTCTCACAGTTGACATGCGCCTACGATGACAATTTCAGACCCCTCCATGATTTCTAAGTGGGAGAACTTGCAAAATAGCAGGGTGTTCAAATACTTATTTTCCTCACTGTATGTCTAGCATTGGGTACCTGGTGAGCAGCCACATCAGCCTCCAGCAGTGCATGTTTCTTCTGCAGGTTCTGGACACTGGTCAGGTCTTTTCCATAATCGTCTGAAGCTAAGTGACCCTCAACCTCATACAGCCACAACTCAATGTCCTCCACGTTCCTGTTGAACTGCTGCTGCTGGTTGGCCTCACGGAGCTTGATGCCTAAAGTAAAATAGAGGAAATCAAATTTAAAATAAAAATTTACCTCAGACTGTTCCCCTGCCATCAGTAATGGGGTGATGAAGAGGTTGATCTTGATCAACTGCTAATAACATCATACATAAATTACAGTATTCATCCTTGTCCGTACTAAATTCTTATGCAGATGATACAGTTTTATCTGACCCTGGTTTCACTCCGACCCAGGCTCTCTTCAGTCTGCTTCATTTAAACCAAAGATTAAATAAATAAATAAATAAATAAATAAATAAAAGGGTATTTCCGTTGTTTTTCCCATGCATTGGTTTCTAAGTGACTATGGTTGGGGAGAGTTCTACCCTGACCAGGCTCCTCTCCTTACCCTGTCTCTCTTAGTTATGCTGTAATAGTTTTAGACTGCTGGGGTACTTCCTCTGACACACCGAGTTCCTCTCTCCTCTATGTTTCTATCTTAGAACTTGCAAAATAGCAGGGTGTTCAAATACTTATTTCCCCTCACTAAATAAAAGTTTATTGATCTTTGAAAAGGTGTACCTGCATAATTATTCCATTGATATTATTTTTGATGCAAATGGTCTTAGAACTGCAACATTATCGTTTATCGCAATCGTTTCTGGGACAATTTATCGTCTAGCAAAATTTGTTATCGTGACAGGCCTATTTGGATCCAATAGCTTTGCAGTAACGTAGCTCTTCTATTGATGAAGTACCGCAGTAGCGCATCAACACATGCTACATTTCCCCAAGCATTTCTGAAGATCAAGTGCAGTGGAGCGTCTGAAATAAAACTGCTGAGGATTAGTGACACCACCGCAATACACAGAATTGTATGTGGTGTAAATTGTTGTAAAATAAAAATAGCTTCAATGTTCATTTTGTCATGTTCAACTTGTTTCTTTTAAGTTTTGTTTAAAAGTAAAGTAACTTGTAGCTTAGCTCACTATAATCCCAAGTAACTTGCCCAACACTGGTAATAACAAGCAATGAGATAACGGGAATGACATATTATGTTCGTTCAAAATCAAACTAATGTAATGTTGCTAGTGTCTGAATTGCTAGTAACAGTGCATGTATTTACTAGAAAGTTCATCTGTTTCTTTGGGCTGGTGAGACAATGTATGGCTGAGTTACTCTCAAAGAAAACTGAAAGATAAAACTGTGACATTAACATTACAACATTTTCAATTTGAAGCTGACAAAAGAGGTAGAGAAAGACAAGGCAAAGTGTTAACAGTGCAAGAAAAAAAGTGATGGCTTAAAAGTGCATTACCACCACAAAAAGGACTGGAGTTGATAGATTATCATTATGTGCTCTCTAAGTCTTACTTGGGAGCTGCTGCTGAGTCTAGTACAACACCTAGTGCTATAAGTTGGTGTATAGGTGTTTGGCATAATATCAAACTAGTTTAAAATAAATTTACACCGGCCCAGGCCTACTACCTGTAAGCAACTTTTAGAGCAACATTTTGTAACTTTTGTTGAAACTTAGTCATAGTTGCTCAAACTGTTATTAATCAATTACTTAACATTAATTAGATAATCTGTGAAAGAAATTATGTTTCTCCGCCACCTACTAGTCAGTCAATCACTGGTAGTGGACTCCGATCAAACTGTCAAACTAGGCAGCGCTGATCAAATATGAATCGATATTCTGTTGCTATTTCTAGCCTCAAATGTTTTCAGAAACATATTTTTATCTAGTGTTTAGCTAAATAATGACTGCTCCGGCCAGTCAGCCAGTAGGCTATGCTTGGTTTTAAAACTTAGTTTTTATGCCTTTTGTAATAGTTTAAATGGATTCTACTTGTGGCTTGATTAATGTGGTTGCTGTTTAATATGTGTTGTTCTTGTGTGCTAGTTGTGTGATCTCATAAAAAAGACCTCAGTAATAATGCTTAACCCACATTGTATGTCAATCTGAGATAAGCATTAGTACTGACATACTAATATATTTGATTGAAAAATTATATTTGTCACAATTGACAAAATGACAACTTATACTATATATCCATATAGTGTAGCAACTCCATTATCTTATGATTAGTTTAGTTTAAAAGTGGTCAGTCCAAGCTATGCTACTGCCAGTACCTTTGAGCTCGGTGGCCTCCAGCAGTTTCTTCCACTGGGTGCTGACCTCTTCCATGCGACCAGCCACCTCAGTGGAGGCATAATGCTTTCCATCCAGCAGCTCCTGACCAGACTTCTGCAGGGCATCAATGCGGCTCTGATTAGCTGACAGCTCAGCTTCAAAAGCCTGGTGTTTCTGCACCTTGCCCTGCAGGTTAGAGGGATCCTGTTGTCGAGTGAGCAGAGGCACACAGGATAGAGTGTGAAAGGTCAGAAACAGTGAGCACAACATGTATGTACAAAAATATTTTAATATCGAGGACACATCTATGCACAACAATATTTCAAATTCTTTGGAAAAACTACTTTGTAAGCCTCATCTGTGGCAGTCTTCATCTTCTCGTTGATCCAGCTCTTGAGCTCATCCGAGTCCCTGAAGAACTGCTGCAGGTGGAAAGAGTCCTCCAGGGCAGCACGACGAGACTGAGCACGCTCATGCAGGGCGTTGCGACGGCTGAGCAGCTATGAATGTGCAAAGGAAAAGATGTTTGCATGAGTTAAATTACATAATCCTGCCAGCTGCTTTAGCATTCAATGCTTGTATTTGAGGGGGTTTATTCATTTAAGGCAAGTTGAAGGAGCTGACAGTGGTACTCACAGCATCTCTGCGGGTAGCGACATCCTCTTTGGCATAGTGGTTATTCTGAATTAGTTTGGTAGCAAACTCATCCAGGGCCTGCAGATGTACAAGAGATTTAAAGTGCATCCTATTTCATAACAGCTAGATCCAACTGTAAAACCTGGCATTGATTGCACAACTGCCAGGCAGTAATGATATTCTTGATCAATGACTGCAGGGTAAAACGTGAATTGGAAAAGTGGACAAAAACTTACAGTGATCTTCTCTTCCTGAGCACTAAGAGACTTCTCAAAGTCCTCATGTTTCTTCAGCAGTGCCTCTACGCTGTCCAGGGAGTCACCAAGGTCTTCATTTAGGAGGAAAGCCTATACAATGCACATGCAAAATTAACAAGGGCACATCAAATCACTTAATAGAGAATACGCACTGGGGTAATTCTTTGCTCAAGAAAGAAGTTTTGGTGTCAGGTTACCTCTTGTTTGCTCATCCAGTTGTCAACTTGCTCAGTATCCCTGTAGAAGAGCTGCAGGTCCATGCACTGCTCATACTGTTGCCTGCGAACCTCCCACAACTCCAGCAGAGACTCCTTCTCCTCAGCAAGTATGGCCAGCTACACACAACACACCAGAATAAACATGTTAAATGTTAAGGGCTTTTTGGCTCACCGGCCAAGTTGGTGCGTAGATGAAAAGAATTTATTTGTAACTTAGGTCTACAAAACAAAACTTTAGTCCTGCTGGTAGGGATGTTAACTGCTTGTGGAGAGCTACGTAACAGCTATGTGTTAAATCAGCTGTCTGAGAGTATACCAGGCAGAAACACAGCTGACAACTTGCAGGTGGAGGCAGTGTTCTCGGACATACATGACGCGGCTCGCTGTAGACTTGTGTCAGTCCACCAAGGGGTTTCAGAAAAGTGTCTGCGTGTGTCCAACAATGCACAGAATATCAACGCCTGAACAAGCCTATCGCTGTCCGCGGACAACGTGGAACAGAGTGCGGAAAGTTTGTCAGAGCCTCCCGGACAGGTGAACTGAGACTCCGTTTCCTGATTGTCGTCATCGGTTAACAATCGGTAAACTATTAATTGCATTGTGCTTTCAAAAAAATTGCCACTTACTAGCTAATTAATTAGCCTGAGGTAAACGCCAGCTATCAGTAAACAGAAGTGACGTGGTGGCTGGTGTGTGCGTGTGTTGGTCCTCACTCGCGACTTGCAGACAGCAGAGGAACAGAAGAAAATTGCTTCACCTTCACCAAAATGAAGACTAAAAAACAGAACTATAGTGGGAAAAACATTTACTTGCCATGTGGCAGATAGCCCTCTGAGACTTACTTGCCAAACGGAAACTTTACCTGCATTTGACGACTGGTGAGTGTTAATTTTGGACCCTGATGTTACATGGTAGTAAGCTTGTATAGATAGGTAACGCACAAAAGAAAGAGTACAATCTGGATGCTGTCATTGTCCTACCTTTTCCTTGACCTCCTCAGAGGCATAGTGTCCTGTATTAAGCAAGGCCTGGCCAGCTTCATCCGTGGCTCTAAAGCTGTCTTCATGGGCATCAATCTCTCCCTGGGAAACACAAAAAGACAATCTTACATGGATTCTTTTTACATGTGAAATAAATATTGCATTTTATTGTTTCTTTAGTTTAAAAAAAAACAAAGCTAAAGTAGTAATCACATTTTCAGGATCCTTTGACATGGTGTTATTATCAGAGATTTTACCTTGTGCTCCTGGTGGCGGTCTAGTAGAGCCTCAGCTCCAGCCACGTCATTGGCAAGTTCATCAGCATTGATCAGGGCTTTCATCTCTGTCACCCAGCTGGTCAGATCCCTGAAGTCAGCAGTAAAACGCTGCAAACTAAAAAGAGATTGACACAAAAGGGCAGAAGTGAGCAGAATTCTGCAGAGAAAGGTTTATGGTCCGTTTATTGTCACTGAGAAAATATCTGCCTGTGGAAGAGCAGTTCTGGTATTCTACTCTTAAAAAAAAAACATATGATGTATCAAATAACAGTGATGTGGCTCAGCAAACAGTATATCGGCAGTTTATCAACAAGCTGTGTTTGGTATTTTACTGGTAGGAGTCGTTCAGGCGGGCGTGGCGCTCAGCTGCCAAAGTGCGAATCTGTTCCCAGTTGGTGATGAGTTCATCCTTCTTCAGATGGATTTGGGAGGCATTTTGTGGATGTGTCTGCTGCAGGCGCTCTGCATCACCCCCCAGTGTGTTGACCTAGTTGAAATAGAAAAAAAAAGGAGGGACAATAAGAAGGTTTTTTTAACTTCTTCTTTAACTGTACTGTACATATATTGATATTCTGTTAAGCATCTTCTTGCCTTATCTTCCAGGGCAGCAAGGTCTCTCTCCAGACCCTCATGTTTGCGAAGCAGAGCCTGCACACTGGCCAAGTCACGACCAAAGTCATCGGAGGCCATCAGCTGCTCCTTCTCCTTAATCCAACTGATGGTCTCATCCACATCCCTGTTGTTGGAATAAAACACGCAGGTTTGTATTTACACCGTGTCAAAATGCCCTTTCTTAATAGAGCCTGATAAAAATCACCAAATAATGTATGTACATAGTTGCTTACAATACAATCAACTGGCAGTCTTACCTGTTGAAGCGCTGCACCTCAGCAGCCCCAAACAACTTGCCCTGCCTCTGCTGGGCTAGTCCCTTCAGGCGCTGCCAGGCTGCGTTGACCTCGTCCTGCTTGCGAACTATGAGCTCAGCTTCAGGATGGGCTTCCTGTATCAGCTTGGCTGCCAGCTGGTTCACCTCATTCACACGTTCCTCGTGGGCAGCCAGGTCAGTCTGGAATTCCTCAAACTTCTTCTGCAGAAGCTCCACATGCTCCAGATCCTGGCCCAGCTCCTCAGAGGTGGCCATGGCCTCCTACACGCAAAAGAGGAATAACATTCAGGCTTTCTTTTGAATTTTACAATTAAGTCAAATGTAGATGCTTTAAAGCTATATAAATTTGCTTATTATTATAGTATATATTACATTTACAATGTGTGAATAAGTTTGCTCCCAATCATAAAGTCAAATTTAAGTCAATTTAAGGTGGCACACTCCTAACACTCCTAAATTTTGAGCAACACAATATATCCCTCCAACTACCAACTGAACTGCCTCACAATTCACTCAACTTTAAGAGTCTTTATGCACTTAGGGCTACAGCTTGTTATAGCTCTTGCATTTTTATTTTAGATGCCTAAAAATGCCTCTAAACCCAAAAATACTTGAAATATTTGTTCACTCCAGCAGTAATATTTTTCACAGAAGACACTTTTCTTTGTGTACATTTTTTACTATGAGAATCTGACCTTGTCAGTAATCCAGTCCAGGGCATCTTCACACTCACGCAGGTACTGGACCAGTTTCTGGGCCTGCAGGAGACGCATACCCTTCTCCTTTGTTTTCTGCAGCAGGAGGTCCCATAGGCGATGCAGCTCCTCAAGACGAGTCTAGTGTAGTGAAGGGATGGGGAAGTTTTTATTTTTTTAATAAGTTAAATAGTAAAAAGAGGAGAGGAAGGTTAAAAGTAAATGGGTGATAAAGTGGTAAAACATCTCCACTCCAACACAAGACAATATCAATGTAGTTTGTCCTTTGCAATAAATTATATACATTTCCATCTGTATCTTTAATAAAAAAGGGAGTACTGGCAGTTTGTCTTATACTAGGACATCTATTTAAAAATACCCCTTTGAACTCAAAAAAGGTATTCACATGCACCAAATACTTTGTGAGATGACCCACATGCAATAAATTGTTGGTCCATTTCCTAACAGAATGACAAGAAGGGATAGCTTTTTGCAAAGATCTGGATCTGGAAGAATTTTCGCAGCACTCAAGAGTCACACATACACCACAGGAGCTCTACACCTACTTGTATATATTCTCCCATATTGACACTTGTAAATAGGGGTCTTTGATGTGTCCGGTATGGCGTGTAGGACTGAATATGATGGAGCAGGTTAACAGTGGACAGCATATTCGGGAGACATGCAAATTAGAGTGAACATATCTGTGTGACCACATTGTGTGCCTTACTCGAATCGTCTCAGACGAGAAGTGGCCCTCGCTGATCATAAGGTTTCCAGTCTCGTCCAGTTTAATAATTGCCCCAGCGTTGGCCTGAACTTCAGCTTCAAAGGCCTGATGTTTCTGCAGCTTACCCTGTGTACAAGAATAGACATAACATATATACAATTTATAATTTTCACATTTCACATTAACCCCTTTACACATTAGCTGAATTTCAATCTACTGCAAAGCACTTATCTAAAAAGAAAATACCTCACTTTTAAAGCTGATTCAACAATTACTCTTTATTATTATTTATTATTTATTACTATTATTGATTATTTCATTCTTCTAACAGTGGTGCAAAATGCGACTTATAGTAAAGTGTGACTTCTGTATCAAAATGGGCGGAGAGCAAGATGGCCAGAGCTGGAGGAACGAGTCCACAGATGGGTGCTTGAACAACGTGCTGCCAGGAGAGGCTTATCAGTGGTGCAGTTACGTCTCCACGCCGTGGGAGTTATTCAGTGTGCTAACGTTAACATAGCGGACACCTATTCAATCTGCAATTCTGTGTGCTATGAATAGTTAAATAACTTATGTGTTATGGTAACATACCGGACACGTGTCATATTCAGCCGGTTGTTCTTTGTGCTGAATGTCTGTTCTTGGTCTTGGATTTTGTGAAATAAATTTCTTAATAAATGTGACTTGTAGTCCAGTGCGACTTATATGTTTTTTTCCTCTTCATGACAAATTTTTTGACTGATGGGACTTATACTCCGGAGCAACTTATAGTCCGGAAAATACATAAAAATTAACATTTTGTTTGGACAGGATCCCTAAACCCCGTGCTAAATATATGCATCCAACTCTTGGGAAAACACTGCCTAGGGTTCAGAAATAGCACATGAACATAAAAACACGCTTGACAAACCTGCAGGTTGGAAGGGTCCTTGTAGTTCTCATCGGAAGCGATCTGTAGCTTCTCCTGGATCCACTTCTCCAACTCATCGGCATCACGGCGGAAGAACTGAAAGCGGTATGAATCCTCCAGCTTCGTCCGGCGCATAATCGAGAGATCCTTAAATCGCCGGTAGCGGTCCAGCACCTGCTGTCGGCGCTCTTGGATGTCTTCAGCTGTTTCCAGCACTTTAGCCCCTGCGGTGTCCATTTTCTGGAAACGTACCATAACAGGACTCATAAGTAAGTTACAAACATGTACACAGTACAGCTGTCAATCTTCCGCTATAATACCATTACATTTCTTTTTAAAAATTCAAATATGTAATGCTTAATTGCAGCCTGTTAAATAATATGCACCACACTACTCAGGCTTATGCATTGTCAATGCAACTACAAGCATGTGGTTGTTGTTACACGTTCTGTTCACTAGAGGTACTTCTAACATTAGCCTGACCTTGAGGGGACCTGCACACAACTTTGTTACATTCATTTTCCACACAGCAACAAACACAAATCCACAGAGAACTCTGTAATGAAACATGATCTAACAAGTGTAGGGAAGCGGCACTGTTGTAAAGGCTAACAGTACTCAATTAGCACAATGACAAAATGTTAGAAAACACATCCAAAATGATTTGTCATAAACTAGGTAAGAAACAAACAATGCTAACTGCATTAATAACAAAGCCAAACGGGGTTGTCACTACTATTTTAGTGATTTATAAGCAACCCATTTCTTGCAGATTGTCAGTTGCGGAGAATACAGAGAAGGTAATATATGAAGTTGAAGTTAACTCTGACAGCTGTTGGGAATCTAACATAAACTTAAGCTTTCTCCATGAAGTTCCCGCCTAAGCAAATGTTATTAAACCTTGTGATGGAGTTAGAAAACAAGAACAAGCTAACTAATGAGCAATTTGGCTTAATAGATGTCAATTTTAAAGTCACGTTAAAACTCATAAGAGTTAGCGGCCTGTCCCTCCCCCTTGTACTAACTTTACTCGATACGTAACGTAAGCTCCGTAATGTTGTACTAACGTTACTCGGCAAGTAATGTTAGCTTAGACCTCACAATGCCTTGTGTTTCTTACTCCCGCTAAGTTATTGTTCATAAGATGTGACATGAGTGACTCATGTCACACACAGCCAAGGCGAGAAGAAGAAGATTAGCCAACATATTCTTTATAATAAAAAAACCTTAAAACAGCATTTCCTAAACTAACAGCATGACTTGAGAATAGGGGCACACGATAGGGTGGAGTACTGTGACTTAAACAAAGTCTACATTTATATATATATATATATTATTTTTTTAATGGGACTTATACTGCATTAAAAAAGTCAAGATTTTACATGATTACATAAACAGCTCTATTTTGAAAGAATAAATCACTGGGGGGATTTTATAGGAGAGTGCATCTTCATAGAAAAGATTTAAAAAAAAAAAATTGAACTTCCTATGTAAACCATTCTTTGTTGAACTTTAATGCTTTACCAATACCAAAGCAACTAAGTGCTTAGGACGTTTAATACACTGGTTGACTCACAGGACACCAATAAATTCATGTAATACTATCAATCCAGGTCAATGATATTAATAATGCATGCTTTTTGCTTCTCTAAATTTCAGGGTGTGGTTGACTAGCGGGCCTGCTTTGTTTTTATGCTGAATTGATTAACATTGATTGGTGGTTTGCTGTGCATGCAGAGCCTGCTTGTCAACCACTAGCATCAAATTGTGTATCGAAGAACACTTAAATCAGTGTAAATTATATTACAGCTTCCTGGTAACACCGTGGTGAAAATAGGCCGGGAGACATATTGATAACGTTGTATTAAGCAGGTGATTTATTTATTCTTTGCAGCGAACTTAAAACACTGACTATTGTAGGTTCACTACCCCTGGAAGAGCCTCACTTCACTTGTTTTTTTACTTTATTTGCATATTTTCAGAAATAACATGTAGTACAAAACAATTTGAACAATTCAGCATCGTAAGGCATTTATTATTATCAGCATTTCAACCTTAAATAAAAAAAGTGTGTGTGTGTGTGTGGGGGGGGGGGGGGGGGGGGGGGGGGGGGGGGGGATATGAGAGATGAGTTCAAATTGAAACTGTGTGGCAACCCATCTTTTGGTTAATTAAGGTATTCATTTTTAATAAGGATTTTGTTATTCTACAGTGTTGAAAAAAAAATGCAATAAAACATTTTGTCCCTAACATTGATTAATAATTGTGATAAATTATAGTGATCTCAAGTTTTATCCAAATAATAGTGATTATCATTTTGGCAATAATTGTTGCTGAGAAATGTTAGTTAATCCTTGCAGTCTCTCTTAAATCAATATGAAAACACTTTGTCAACTCCTTTAACAGAAACTTGGCTGGAACCTATGGGGCAGGATATAAAGAACAAGACATTTTGCCAAAACAAAAATCCCCCATCCTGTCTCAAGCTGAGTAACCAAGGGGCCGGCATCTGAAATAGTAAAATGCCAAACAGGGGTGGAGCGGAAATTCCACATGCATTCAAACAGTGCCTAGGCTTCACTACACAATGGAAACGCTGCAGTGAGATTCTCTGTACACTGTGCCTCTGGCCCCATGGTCAGCATAGCCTAAATTTTAAATTGTTTTTATAAACAATGATTTACATTCATATTGCCCGTTTATATGTTACTGCTGACGAAGACTACATATCATATTAACATCATATCAGTTTCCATCAAAACAGAGCAAATGCAGAAAATACCTTATGTACTTCATTACAAAAGGAAATACATGTCAGATTGACTGACATGTGATGCAGTCTTTTTAGAAAGCTTTTAGAAAAGCCTCATGATATATGGACTCTAGAATTGTGTTATTCAACTTTTGTTTTTGTTAACGAAGGAAAAGAAAATCGCAATACTCTATACTATCAAATCGCAATACTTCTAGTACTGCGATAAATACAAATATAAATCAAATTGGCACCCATCTATAATAAAAGAATCTAATCGGGACAAAAGTATACAATCCCGGTGCTAATGTCTAGCTACCAACCTTTTTGAAACATGAAAAAACATAATCTTAAACAGGCAATCACACCAGCTTAATTTCTAGGAACAGGCCATTAATAGACCATGGGCAGCACAGTCTGCAGAGCTGCAATAAAAAACATTCAAAATGAAAGCATTCATTAGAGAAGCTAATCAAGGTATGACTTTGAACTCTGTGGTTAAATAGTAGCTTTTATCAGAGAGAAATTAACAACAACATACTTGAGAATAATTATTTCTGTGCCAAACTCCACCCATGAACAGACAGACACAAAGAGGAAAGGGAGATACTAATCTATCTAACCAAGGTCAACCAAACCACAAGTACAATAGTTGATGTCCAAGCTGAGAGCAGGGTGAGAGTAGGGCTGCGTGTGGAGTCTGTCAGGCCTTAATGTAGATGAGTGGGTTTTTGTTGATGTTGCAGATAGATACAAAAAGCGATGATAGATGAGAGATAGTCTTCTGGTCAATGTCTACACTCAATAGGAGGATTAGTCCAGTCAGCAGTGCACTTGCAGCGGGCTTTTAACCAGAGCCAGAGGACAGAGATGCTTTGGTCCCCAGAGGCACCATCAGCTTTCCAGACAAGCAAGCCTCCCAGTGAGCCAACAGATACACAAATTGTCATAGTTTCACTTGGAGCTGGGCACTATATCGATATTGAGATGTGAGACTAGAGATTGTCTTAAATTTTGGATATCGTAATATGGCATAAGTTTTGTCTTTTCCTGGTTTTAAAGGCTGCATTACAGTTAAGTGATGTAATTTCCTGAACATACCAGACTGTTCTAACTGTTCTATTATTTGCCTTTAACCACTTAGTCATTATAGCCACATCACTGATGATTATTTATCAAAAATGTCATTGTGTTAATATTTTGTGAAAACACCAATAGTCAACACTACAATATCATTGTTGTATCGATAGAGGTATTTGGTCAGAAATATCGTGATATTTGATTTTCTCCATATCGCCCAGCCCTAGTTTTGCTGAATATACTGCAAGCCAATTAGTGCCATCAACCCACTGCCTGAAAAAAGTGCTTTCCCAATCTCCTAACTTGCCCCAGTTCAGGTTTTAAATTGTCTCAGGGATTTAATGGGCCTCAGCCTTATTCTGCCCAGTGATGTGAGCAGATGGGGACAGACACATGTGTAAACAACGCCTTCTCTCACAAGGTTCCACATTTTTATAATATGTTTGTTTTGGATCAAAAGTTATCTCTTACGTCCTCACTCCAATGTAAAGGCCCATTTGACATTTACCAGGTTGAAACAAGACATAGGGATTTTTCTTTAAAAGAAAAAGTGACAACGCCAGACAGAACTCCATAACATTATGGTAGAAAACTGGTGACATACACTACTGGAATTTCATTGGTTAGCCTGACACAATCAACAAAAACCACAAATAGTAGGCATGTTTGATAAGGACGAGACTGCACTCTTAAAAAAAAGAGGGGGCTGGCCAAATAGCAGTGTGACACTTGGAACGGGTATTAGCCTACCTTTAACCTGCCTTTGTCCTTAAGGCTCTTATTAACAAGGCCCCGGACCCCCACTGACACTGACTCTTAACCCCAAGGCCCCTTCTTCTACCCCACCCCTAGTCACTTCACTTCGCATTGCATTGCATTGCATTGCATTAACCTACATCCTGGACTATAAACCAGCCCATTCCTTTTAAGAGTTACTTACTTGGCAATAAAACCTCCTTTTTTTTTCCTGATTATGAATACATGCACATATTGCATTGTCTATCTCTCATTACGAGTTCATTCACTCTGGCCCAAAAGGCAAGTGGCTGAAAAAGCTTACCAAGCTTAAATCTCAGCAGTGTGATTACTGATGGTGTGAACCGTCTCAAAATTGTGAAGACCCAGCAAATACCTGAAGCCATCTTATCAACTCAATGTAAAGAAGACAATTCTGTTAATAGTAGATACCTTAATAACTGAGGGGTAAGACAGTCAAATATATACAGTACTTGGTTTGATGATTTAAAATGAATATCTGGGAAATTAGACAGAATACACATCAGAGCAGGGCAGCTTACATTTCTCTGACACCCCTAAATACAAACCTGCAACTGCTGATAGCCCCCTTCTTGTATCAGTAGATAACAGCTTTCCCTCTCTTCAACTCACTGCTCCTCTGTGGGGGTTTTCTGCTCTTTCCAGGAAACACCCCCACCCCCACCCCCCCCCCCACACACACACACACACACACAGATATCAGCCAGCAGTACTGTTGGCTTCTATTCAATACATGGTTTTAGTCAAATAACACTAATTCCCTTTCTTTCATCTCTTACAGGCATATTTAAAATGTAATGCTGGGTGAAAACTAAACTATGGCCGCTTCATGTGACTTTTAAAGTCATCACCTTTCCAAAGTCCAACTTTACAAGCCCAGATACAGCCAATGCAAAATGACCCCCTGTCTTGGTTTAGAAATTATCCAGAAAAAAAAAATAGTTGTTAGTAGCAAACCATTAAAGCAAAAATATCCTATGTTCTATATGGACTGAACTAACATGGCAACAAAGTTATTGCTTGGCAATTACTCAAGGAACTTGAGCAACTGGAATATAAATTAATTATAAATTCCCTGACTCAGATTCAAAGCCATCAATGCAGCCATAAGGACTGCCCTGCTAGCTTAGCTACCGCATAGTCTAAGCAACAGCTGCCTGCAACTATCCTAAATGGAGGGTTATTATTCACTCCATTAAATTATTGCTCACATACTGGAAATTATATGGACTTTATTAAAAAGCCTTTAACAAGGTCTATTCATCCTTCCTGGACATAACAGAAATCTAAACCCTTACAAGTAAATGCTATATTGACATCAAGCTGCTACACTGATTAAACCCCCCCCCCCCTAGGATAAATCCATGTTAACGCAAAGTTGCAATCTGAAAACATTCCACTTAAGAAATAAAAGATGCTTTTTAGCTAAGTACAGAATTTATTAAGTAATCTACATCCTGGCATAAGACACTGTCTGAGAGAATACAGCATCTTTCTAATAGGTTTATAGCATTGACCTTTGGTCATCAGAGGTCCACAGAGGACTACAACAACCGACCAGGACAACTCCCTGTTACTATGGTGAACCATCTGTTATTTAAAGGGGTCACACTGACGACATACTGGGAGGATTGAAGCAAAAGGAATTTGCAGGAAATTCGAAAGTCTCATGAGACTAGACAAGCCTATTTCCCTACTGAGGAACAGAGGAGAAAGGATAAGGATGATGATATCATAGCAATAACACATCTTTTCCTTTTTCTCAAACTGAACTATGCAGGAAACGAGTTTATTGAAGTAGAAATTTTTAAATTCATATAGGCCAATATATGCAAGTTTGTAATTCTTTAGCAAGATTGTAGTCTTTAGCAACCAACTGCAAGTTTTTTTTCACATCTTAAAATTTAATTTATATAAATACAATCTACGGTAAAAGGTTATACAACAACACTAAAGTATCCATTAGCCCTTGCACACACAAGCCTTAACCTTCCAAAACTAGGCTAGGATCACGGAGTAGGCAAACTAACCAAACTGTCCAATTTTCACATAAATGAATTAGGGTCTGTCATCGATACCTTAGTCTATTCTATTTAATGCTAAGCTTGCACTCATTTTCATGCAAAAAAAAAAAAGAAATCACACTCCCTAAAGATATGCAGTAAAAATCAATAGGGCTCTATTTTTTTTCCCCATAGTGTGTATAACACTGGAGTTATTCACCAATACATCAGGACAGTACCGGCCCATTATAATGGCCAACACAGACAAACACATGCACAGTTCCATTCACCAGCCATTTACCAAATCCTCATGACATTCAAATTAAATCAAACATTACATCGTCATACTGAAAGATCTGTGTTAATAGTCTGATAGGATAAAAATAAATAGTGAAAAATCAAATCATACACACATCAGATATTTCTATTCCGGATCCTCAGGTCTCAGGACTTCTGAGAAGAAGTCATAGTCTGCAGCAATGTGTTCATCTGTAGTACACTCCTTCAGTCTGATAGTGATTGAAGGAGCATCAAGTCTTGTCTACTACGCAGCAAAGACAGACGCATTGCACCTGCAGTGACTACGCTGTACAAAAGAGTAAGCCAAGTTGTAGCCCAGCCTATGCGTCTCTCTTTGCTTAATAACACTTACTCCCCCCTCCAACGCTCACCCATCCCTTTACTCAACCAAACATCGCTACTGCCCTACCCTGTCAAATCTCCTTTCCTATACAGACTAAAAGACACATACAGACAGAAGAAAAGGGAGACAAACATGGATGTTACCTTGAGTTTGGGGTTAAGTAAAGGGTGACATGTGTTAAGGCTGCACAATTATGGACAAAATGATAATCACGATAATTTTGATCAATATTGTGATCACGATTATTTGTTGATTTTAACCAAAACATATTTTATTGACACATAGGCGAGTTATAACTGCTTTCACATCCATATTATGCTACATTCTTCTTATGTTGAAGTTGTATATTTGTACAGACATACAGCGCAGGGCTACAGTTAGAAAAGAACCTAAGTAAAGAAGCTGTGATGACTATTTTGCCAATAAACGTTAGAAAAAGTAACAAATCTAATTGAAATCCCTCAACTCGTCCATGAACATTACTATTGCCTGAATTATGTCAGATAGATGGATTTTCAACTGCAATAAAGACTTTAGCTCCCATGATCCATCTCCATGCCTGGATTCCAAGCTTGGAGCTAAGCAGCGGGACGCTTTTGGCTTAATCACTATCTTGTAGACTGTATGCAGCTTTCTATGTGAATTCCTTCGAAGAGTGGCGAGGCAGTTGGAATGTAAAGAACTTGGCACAACCCTGACATAGCCAGCTGCCTGGACGGTCAGTTCCGGAGGCGTAAAATAGCGCTTTCACGTTATCACAAAGCCAGCTGTTTTTACTGTCCACAACCGTATTTATGCAAACTATAAACTATCTTCATGTAAAGTACATTCCGTCACAGTCCGTTGGAAATACCAAAGTATTTTCATAGCATTGTTCCACTCATTAAAATGTAGGTCTAACACTAGCAACTGACAATTAGTCAAAGCTGTCCTACATATTGTTCATTCAATTAAGAATATCCTCCAATCAGAGATTTTTCACGTTACACTCATTCACGCCGCATTTATATAATTGTAGAGTAATAAAAGGACTGACAGCTGAGGCCATATGTCCAAAGGCTGCACTGGGCGGCGGCTCTCTTTCAGCTATGGCCGACAAAGCTAACGTAACGTTAGCCACCTACATAACCTTGCCATTATTTACTCCGGCGGTATTTCATTTATAGAATGAAAACAAACAATTTACAAACTGTAATTGAAGACATATTTCAATTAATATTGGTGATTCCGAATTTGCAAAATAAAGTCACGTTGGAAACTAACTAACGCTAGCTAGCCGATAACGCTAGCATCTCGCTTACATGAACATTTTACATACGTTAACCAGCATCATCATAACGTTATCATTACAGTTTCGACGGATAATCATAACAGTTATGCTAGCTGACGTTTAATATAGCTACCAACTTATGAATGTTTAAATGCAAATTATGTAACTTTAGCGTTAAATTTTACGTTATGTAAATGCAAACTGGTGTTATATGGTAGGGTGGCTAATAGATCACATCTAACGTTAACGTACAGACGGCTTTAAAAGCAAACTAGCAAGCCGTCTATCGCTCTTTCAAATTAGCATACTGTAATAAGCATTCAACAACAAGAAAGCTTGTAGCTAACGTTAGCCACCGAGCTAGCAAACCCGTAGCAGTCAGGGAACACAAATTGAATTAGGAATTGGGCAACTTGGAAAATATGGCCTACATTGTGAAATGTATCTGTTTAACAATTGCCAAGTCGTAATCAAAATGTAAGCATTCTCATACCTAGGTCTGTTTTCAAAAGCGCTTACGAATGTGAGCTTATGTGGTTGTCCAGATGGATCGACGACGAAGGATGCTAGACTGCTCCGCTCTCTGGGATGGCTGTTTCTTTTCTTTTCTTTTTTTTCTACCAAATGTGACGTAATTTTCTGCAGCTCTCCGGGAAAAAACGATGACTACCGGAAATACCCGAAACTCTCAGATCATTATGCTCGTGCTCAACACAAATCTTGTTTGGCCTACTACTTCCGCTTATTTTTTCCGTGGATTGTCATATTCCTATAGCTTAATGTTAAGCGACGCTAGTTGTTGTGACATAAATCAGCAATCACTCAATATCACAATCAGCTTCATTGACCAAATAAGTCTACATAAACAAGGAATTTGACTCCAGTTTTGGTTACTGTCACTGTACTTGCACATAAAAAATTAAACAAGGACAATAAAGCTGAGCGAGGTAAACATGAATATTGACTACTATATATATACATTTTATTTTTTCAATATTGTAGTCAGATAAGCAAAAAATACAGTCCACCTAACTAGAAAAAACATGTAGCCTAATGCGGAATAAAGTGGAATACATTTTCCGACCCAATTGATTTTAAAGGTGTAGTTAAGGTTGATAAAATCTAAAAAGTTAAGGCAACCAAAGTATTCATTGTCACGGCAAATAATGGGTTTTGTTTTTTCCAAATAAACTCAAATAGTCTTTTATAGATTTACAAATCAACACTTGAAGCAAGTGCAGTATTATGTCAGTTATACCTTAACCATTTGTTAGTAGAGTTTTACATCTTAAGCACAAATCTCTCTGGAGCCATAGATTTGTTCTATTCTGAGTTTTATTAATAATTGGGCCAGAATTGAAATTGCATCGTTCATCTTTAGTTTTAGTTATCACAACATTTAAATATGTATAAATAAGGATAGATGTACACACTTTGTATTGGGCAAAAGTTCACATTTATTTATAGTTAAACAAAGACCTGATGCTGAAGAAAATATTTGCATGTGTTTAAATGCAACAGGAATTACGATTGAATCTTTCAAAATAGTGGAGTGTATCAGCCATCCGACTTGTCTGTCAGCAAGATAAATACCTTAAATGTTACTTTCAAGAATTAATGTTGTAGAATGTGGTAACAAAGAGAAATAAATAAGAAGAGACAGGGCAGCCTTGATAAACACTTTGAGGTAACTGAAAACAAGGTGAGGTATCATATTTAAGTGTGATCGAAGCAGTACTATTTGAGTTGAGTCTTTTTTGTTGAAATCAAAATGAAAGTCAAGTTTAAAGATGGTGGTGGTTGGAGCAAGGCACTGAAAGTAGGGGAATGGGAAGTAGGGTAAGGGCCATTGGCCCCCACCATTTTACATCCCTGGCCCGATGTTGCGTC
Source organism: Etheostoma cragini (assembly GCF_013103735.1). Lineage (NCBI taxonomy): Eukaryota > Metazoa > Chordata > Actinopteri > Perciformes > Percidae > Etheostoma > Etheostoma cragini. The sequence goes on from NC_048422.1 coordinate 4,440,746, forward strand.
ACAGGTGTGATCCTATAGCGAAATGGTCTCTCGTTTAATCCTTTGATGGAGGGTTTAGAACTGAAAGCTAGTGCTTGACATTTTTAGAATAAACTAGAATCTAGTTATGCTCGGACCACACCCATCTTCAAACTCAGCTATCATTTTGATCTCAACTACATACCAGTTTTGTGACTGTATCTTGCAGTTTTGGGCCGGGGACGTAAAGTAGAGGGGACAAGGCCAGTACTTCTGTTGCCCTTACTTAGAACTTGGAACTTAAGATAGCCAGACTATCTGTCCGATCTGAGTTTTCTGTTGCATGACTAAAACAACTTTTTAACGTACACGTTCCACCAGAACAATTTCCTTCCTGAGGCTATTTTAGATCTCTGCATGGTAAATTGATACAGCTAGCTAGACTATGTGTCCAAGACATGCACAGAAAGACATGCTTATTGCAGCTCATGCACATTGTTGCATTAGAATTAGTGCTAGTCAATGCAGGGCTAGGTGTTTAAATTTCATTCTAGGGCATTGTGCTCTAATCACTGCAGAACGCATTGTAACTTTACCAATAAATTGACTTTCAATGACTATCCATTATTAATGCTAAGCTATAAATACTGTGCTCAACTGTGAATAAAGAGCATTTGATCCCTTACCTAGTCTTTCTACAACCAAGCCAAATTCTCTGGGTGGACAAAGTAGAGAAAAGGGAAGTAACCAGATCAAGATTCCAGATCGCCCCATCTGAGCTTTCATTTTCTCAAAGCCAGAGCAGGATACCCAGGGCTCGGTTTACACCTATCACCATTTCTAGTCACTGAAGGACCAGAATCAGACTTGGAGGACTCACAATAATGTTAAAAAACTTCATAAAGTGAAATTTTCATGCCATGGGACCTTTAAACCCCCCTTTTTTCTGGTGCCCTTACTCGGACCACTCCAATTTTCCAACTTGATCTCAACTACACAACTGTAATGTTGGATGGCAAACAAATGCCTACATACAGACTCAGTCACCAATTGTATGTCAATGGACTGACACCAAAAAAATGTATGTCAATTTGTTTCTTTTTAACACTTTCTCTATTGGATCTCTCCACACAGTTACATATTCCATATGCACGGGGGACTGACCCACTGGGGCAGTTGATGTGGAGATCACTTTAAGACACACCACTTTGTAGCCCATGCTCGGGCATAAAAGGCCCAGGTGTGCATAGGTTCACTGATTTTTATTGACTCAAACTGAGCGGCCTTGACTTCCACTGTGCAACAGGACACGTGTGAGCCCTTGAAAGGTACAAGTCAACGAAAGGAAGATTCTTACACCCACTTACCATGTCTGGTAAGAGAGCTGGTCTCCGAACCCCTCTCAGGATTTCTCATTTGCCTTATCTTCACTTGTGTTTACGTCAAAAATGTGTAAAAAGCTGAAACTACAATGCAGTCTACTTCAAGATACCAATCTGGCAATTTTTCTGTGATTTGGCTTTGAGGGCAAGATGTTGAGTCTCAGGTTCTGCCTTTCGGCATTTCACTAGCTCCTTGGACCCCACCACAGTATGGATGCAGCCATTGCACTCATAGACAGCAAGGGACTCCAACCTTCAGTCATCTCAGCGATGAGCTGATTTGTGCATCCTTGGAAGAGCAATGTCATGTGGATTTGCTCTTGGAGCACATTTGGAGCCTGGGCCTGTGCCTGAATGAAGACCCACACAAGAAAAAATTGTTTGCACCTCCCAGGTGCAAACAATGCTAGGTATGGTTCTAGATTCCAGAAAGGCAAAAGTAGTTCTGCACCTGGTCCTCAAAGCTTACATTTGCAAGTTCCAGCTGCCCTCTCAGGTGAGTTGGGGGCTCTGCCTTTGCCTCATGGGCTTAACGGCAGCCATGGGGTTCCCATCCCCCTCCTCTACATGAGATCAATCCAAAGATGCCTGCCGAGCTTGGGCCCGTTGTTCTCTGTGGTCCCACCAGACCATGGTGGTGGTCTTGCAGGGGCACAGAGCCTTGTGCTGGTGGCGAAAATGTGCAATATTAAGAGGGAGTACCAATGGTTTACAGAGAAAGCACCAGGTCTCTGCAGATTTAAATCAATTCAATTCAATTTTATTTTATTTATAGTATCATTTCATAACAAGAGTTATCTCTAGACACTTTACAGATACAGTCTATAATTTACAAAACCCAACAATTCCAGTAATTCCCCCAAGAGCAAGCATTTATGCAACAATGGCAAGGAAACACTCCCTTTTAGGGAGAAACCTCGGACAGACCCAGGCTCTTGGTAGGCAATGTCTGACGGTGCCGGTTGGGTGTGTGATGAATAGCGGCAATTATAGTCACAACAAAGATAATGGAACTATGATGAGAAATAGTAGTTGTTGTAGTTTATGGCGTAGCAGGGCGTTAGAGGGAGTAGCAGGGCACTGCCTAATGGCGCATCTGCGGATGCGCCATTAGGCAGGTTAGGGTGCTGTCCACAAAGGCTGCGGGGTCAGCGACCGTTGGAACAGCCTCTGGGCAGACAACTGAGGTGAAAAGTAACAAAATACATTTACTCACATTACTGTATTGAGTAGTCTTGTGTATTTTGTATTTTCAAGTAGTTTTTAAAATGTGCATTTTAAAATGTACTTGATTACGTTTTGAGTGAAGTTTTGTATTTTGCTACATTACAAATCCCATCTGTGACAGAGTAAAAGAAAAAAACTTCAACTAATGAAAACCGAAAGGAAGAAAACAAATTGCGCCCAAAACCACTACAGCAGCCATTGTCAAATGCATTCCTAGTATTTCTCATTTCCAGGAGGTAACATTATACAGGTAGAGCAACCCCCCCCCCCCCTATATTTGCATCTCTACTTACATGCCAGCAAAGCACACACACACACACACACACACACACAGCTGAGCCAAGATGTGTGTGCATTAAAACACGCAGTAGCCTACCTGACTGGGAACGATACAAAGACAATCACCAATGGCTGCTGGGGCAAGCATTATTTCAGTCTTAGATTTAGACGTAGACTTCTCTTTATTGATCCTTTTGGGATGACTCCCGCGAGGAAATTGAAATTCCAGCAGCAGTTTTAAGAGTAGGCTTAAGACTGTTACGGTGGGGGGTGAGGTGAGGACCCAAAAGCAACAGGCAGCAGGCCGGAGGGAGCTTCACTAAAGCGT
>NC_048422.1:4444019-4448631 GCF_013103735.1 Etheostoma cragini
GTATGTTGAGGCCAAGGTATGAGGAGTTGTCTGCTATTGTGCTGGTCTTTTCCTGCATCTGCTGTTGAGTATGTGAGATTTTGTTTACTAATCTGATATTATTTTAAAAAACTAACTAAGAAAACATTAAACAACCCTTTTGCAATTGTGCAAGCACATAATGTAATCTGGAAACTGCTGCCCTGGTTAAAAAAAACAAGGCAACTGATCTCAGCTGGGATTCTGTCTATAATGGAGTCCAATGGAAATTTGTGAGTGACCCCAAACTTTTGACCGGTAGTGTGTATATATATATATATATATATATATACAGTGTATATATATATATATATATATATATATATATAACAAAATAATGAATAGCTTCAACAGTGACCTTGGTTCTTTGAGTGAAGAGACTATTTCTCCACAGTTACATATTCCATGTGTACAGGGGACTGACCCACTGAGGCAGTTGGCATGGATATCAATTTAAGACACAGCACTACGTGGCCCATGCTCAGGCGTAAAAGGCTCAGGTGTGCATGGGTTCACTGATTTTCTTTGATTAAAACAGTTTCCAAGCGGCCTTGCCCCGGAGAGATAGTCTCTTCACTCAGAGAACCAAGGTTATCCTGTAACCGAACATTCTCTATTGTGTCGAGACTTTCCACAGAGTTACACATTACATATTTACAGGGGACACTGTAAGACACCAAGCGAGGAGACAGAGGAATTGGAGCAAAAAAGCATCCCCACACTCCCCAGGATACTCCACCCTGGTATTTCAATTAACAAACCCCACAAGACGCAAAGGTAGGCCGTGAAAGGATAACTTTCAGAAGCCTGCCTTATGTAAGGCCAACTGACAGGATACCAACACTCCCTGGCCAGGCCAAGCAACCTCACTGGCACAGTGGTGTGGCCAATGTGTTGGTCACTGTGAAGTGGGACTTAGCACCGTTCCCCAAAGGAAACGCCAGCAGCCACTTTGAAGCAATAAAACCTGGCAAAAGATGGAACTCAGTGCTAAGGAAGAATTATTTCAGACCTGGATGGATGCTAAAGTGCTCCAAGGCCCGCATCCAAACCCCAAAAAGGGACAAAAGGTCTGGCATTCTGTGAGGTTCATTATTCCAATTCTCGGCAAACAAACACACAAAGGAGCCATGGCGTCTCTAGGCTCTGGTAATAATTCCATCAGCCCTCCCCTTGTCTACCTCCCACATACCTTATCGACTGGTGGCTAAGGCTGCGTGGAACTTTCCAAACAAAAGCACTAGCAGATACAAAAAAATAACCAAAAATTAAACTCTAATGATATAATACACTTTATGCAGCTTTATGATTCAAGCCGCCCTCCTTACCACCCGTTCTGGCAAGCCCAAGCCAGGAGGCCATCCTTAACAGGGGCAAAGCCACCAGCCTCAGCCCTGCTGGAAAAGGGCCGGAACATGCACTCGCGCACCAGAGACAGCAAGTCCCTCCGGAGCAGGGGCACCACAGCATCTTTTCCAAGAGAAGAAGAGAAATAGCTGAAAACCATATCATGTGAATTCATAGGAGAGCCAACAGATATAGCCTCAATCCGTCAGCTTTAATTTTCAAAGAAGAGGCCTGAGGAGAGTGAAGGTAGGAAAGGTGCAAAGCAGACCCTGAGACCACAGTTGAGCCAGTCCCATTCCTGATTTACCTGCCCCCAGCACATGCAATGCTCTCAGAAGAGGGGGTGTACCCACAGCTACAGCTTGGATGCCAGTTTGCACAGAACAGGCAAGCCAAGACCCCCCTCGTGACAATGACATGATGACCTCTCAGTCTGGGCAGGGACTGGTGAAGTGCTAGGTTACCAGCTCTCAGCTCCAAGGCATTGCTATTCAGTGCCACCCAGAGGCGCCACGTGTCGTACAGAGGTGCCGCTGAGATCTTAGGAGCAGTTAACCACAGTCCTCATAAATCAACTGGAGTTTAAAATTCCAACACAGAGAAAGTGGAAGGTAACAGCTATCCGGCCAATAAGAGTGTGATCCGGCAGGATTCCTGGCGGCAACAGAGCAATCCCAGAAGTGGAAGGTTGTGCACTGCCAGAAGTGGAAAAGGTACTAAAATATTGTACTCAAGTAAAAGTACCAATACTATGATGGAATATTACTCAATTATAAGTAAAAATAGCTATCTGAAAAATTACTCAAGTAAAAGTAATAAGTAGTTCATTTAAAATGTACTTTGAATAAAAGTTACTTAGTTATATATTTTTTAAAACGACAATGGGTATTTCTCCTACGTAGTGAAAATTGATCAAGGGGTAATGGATCCCAAACTACTTTTTAAAGAAAAATCTTAACAAATGTGTAAACATCTATACCAATGTATACACATGTAATTATAACACGTCACACAAGCTCTCCAAAAAACTGAGCTCTATTCACACTGCTGATACGTTTGACTAATGCACACACCTAAGCAGTCCGTATGAGCTAATTAGATGTATTAATTTAGCAAGTGTCCTACATACGTTGTCCCAGGGGTTGCTAGTCCTAGACAAAAAGGAGCAATGCCACAAAACATGTTGTTTTGCGCCTGGTAGGCAGCCTAGATGCTGATAATTTGTCACTGTAGTGCAGTGGTCATCATTTTCCAAGGGCCAGAATTTTTCTAAACAGACACTCCAGGAGCTGGACTTTAAAGGAAATAAAGGAAAAAGTAATTTATACCTAATATGCTGGTACTGGTAATATCTGACATAATAATGTAAAATACTTATGATAAACAAATGTATGATGTATAAGTGTGAGTAAACTCCTTAGGACGCTGTTAACTGAGAAGAGATGGTTAATGTCTGTGATTACTGAAACATGGTTGTAGTATGCAATGTCCTGATTAGTGGAAAATGCTTGCAGAAAGAAACGGCTGTTGTCATGTAAAGATGGAGCTGTCAAAGAGGCTGAAGCAAAAAGTTTATGTGGAAAAGCCCAGCTGAATGGACTGATAAGCAGGCATTCATCATGTACGCCTCATTTGCAATGAAACAATGCTGTTACAAAATAATACAACCAGCATCCTCATCAAGAATGAAGAAGGCAAACATGACATTGCATCATTCACCGGCATATTAAGTAGCCACATGCATCTTCTTTGGACTTTTATGCATCCATAGATTTACCCCTCCAGCGGAGAGGATAGTTCATTAAGACAGCGGTTAAGTTTATAAGAATTTGTCAAAATGTCAACAGACAAAGCAGATGACACAGCCATCGTTGGGTGTATCAGCAGTGACAGGGAGGAGGAGTATCGGAGTCTGGTGGGAGACTTTGCTCTCTGGTGTCGCACTAACTGCCTACAGCTCAACAGCTCAAAGACAAAGGAGCTGGTCGTTGACTTTGGGAGGTCCAGACCAAGACCACGACCGGTCGTGCTAGAGGGAGTTGAGGTGGAGGCAGTCCAATCATACAAATACCTCGGGCTGTGGCTGGACAGCAAACTGGGCTGGACAACAAACAGCAGCCACCAATACAGGAAGACACAGAGCAGGCTGTACTTCCTGAGGAGGCTGCGCTCCTTTAACATCTGCAGCAAACTGCTGTGGATGTTTTACCAGTCTGTGGTCACAAGTGTCCTCTTCTACACTGTGGTGTGCTGGTGGGGGCAGCATATCGAAGGACACCCACAGGCTGGATAAACTGATCAGGCGGGCCGGCTCTCTGGTCGGCATGAAGCTGGACTCACTGGTGACGGTGGCAGAGAGGAGGTCTTTGGACAAACTGCTGGACATTACTGAAATGCCAGCCACCCCCTGCACACCGTCATCAGCAACCAGAGGAGCCTGTTCAGTGGAAGGCTGCTCCTTCCTAAGTGGCAGACCAGCAGACTCAAGGTCTCCTTTGTCTCTAATGCCATCCGACTATACAACTCCTCACTAGGGGGGAGGAGGAAATAGGGCAGAGAGGACAATACATACATACATACATACATACGCACACCTGGACTTAAATTCACACCTGGTCACTTTATCACTAAAACACTGACACTTTAATAATAATATATGGTCTTTTCTTGTTTATTTGACGAATGTTATTATTGTTGTTATTATTGTTATTTGGTTGTCTTTATACTGTCTTTTTTATCTATTTTTTTATTTATTTCATAATTTTTTTTCTCGCTAAAATTCAATTCAATTCAATTTCAATTCAATTTTATTTATAGTATCAATTCATAACAAGAGTTATCTCAAGACACTTTACAGATAGACCACACTCCATAATTTACAAGGACCCAACAGTTCTAGTAGTCTCCTCCAGAGCAAGCAACAGTGCAACAGTGGCGAGGAAAAACTTCCTTTAAGGCAGAAACCTCGGACAGACCCAGGCTCATGGTAGGCGGTGTCTGACGACCGGTTGGGGTTAGAATGAAGAGTGGAAATAACAAAAATAGAAAGAAATAGTAGTTGGTAGCAGTTCTTTGTAGTAGTTCATGGCATGGCAGGACGCTGTGAAGCATTACAAGGCACAGCAGGACGTAGCAGGACGTAGCTGGGCACCGCAGAGTGTAGCAGATTAACATGGCATCACAGAACGTGGAGCGGGACCAAGGCGACAGCTGCTACCCTGATTTTGGAGCCTCCCTGATCCAAGGG
>NC_048422.1:4448731-4451326 GCF_013103735.1 Etheostoma cragini
GTGCCCCAAGTTCTGTGTGTGTTGTTTGTTTTATTGTAATGAAAAACGTTAAATAAAGAGTATAAAAAAAAAAAAAAAAAAGTAGTATCTCATAATTCTTTTTTATATTCAGAAAACATAACATTTACAAACAGACACACAGACAAAGACAAGGGACCAGTCAAATTATGCAAAGAAAAGAAAAAGGCTGCAGCACATATTCACAACATGGACTTCAATAAGTCAGCAATGCTACACCAAGTGTCCAAAGTCCTTCCCGGGACTATGCAAGCTGTTCCATATATGCCACGTCCAAAAAAGAAAGGATCCATATACGAGTGGACAAGTCACGAGGTGGCTTTAGTTGCAATCTTTCTCTAAGCAGCTGTACGTCCGGCAAACACAGCCAATAAGGTGTTTATTGCTTTAAGGGTGTAAAAGCCAACTCCAAACAATATCTTCTAAAGTACAGATGACAGATTTTTTCCGCTTCTTTTTTAGAGCTTAACACAATTTTAAAGAATGTTTATAAAAAGTTTATATTGGAAATAGTTACAAATTCTGAATCAGATGCTTTAATCCACTAAATGCATTTCTAACACCTTGTAATACTTTGAACAATCATTTATGAAAACTACACAGAGGAGACGAGGCCTTCATAATCAGGCATAAATTAGATTATGATATTGATATAATATACAAATTAGTATTTCTTCTATGCAAAGGAAGAAATAAGTTAGACCTTTATAACTTTTCCAAAAGTTTGGGAAACTGTGATCACAGCCAATAATACAATGCAGGCAAATATGGTTAGAGAAAGGACTGCTTGGTAAAAAATAAATAAATCTTGTTTACCCTGATGACATACTTATCATTAGGGAAAAACTGCACTAAGCACCTGTAGCACAGCCCTTTATCTACAACTCTGTAGATAAAGCATTGATGACACATTATTTGATTAAAAGTCGCACGAAACAGAAGTCAGAGCGCTATTTGTAGCCGCATATTTTTACATGTCCGGTAAAGCTAGGGAGGAGCTTGTCTTGGTTATTGATTGTGATTTGCAGTAGCCAATAGCGCTGTGTGGGCTTTACGCTCAACCCTCCCTATCCAGAGTGGCAGCAGCTAAACATTGGACGCAGGAAGTAGCCTGTTATCCATACGTGCAAAAAGAAATGAAAAGTTAAGCACTGTAATTTGTATGATTTCCATGTATATTTATTGGGAAAATGTAGTGAGTATTACTTTACTGTGTGTAAGCACCTCCTCCCAAGCTCAGAGCCAGAGAGAGAACATAGCAATGGTCGTGCGAGGTAGAGAGAGAATGAAGAAAGGGAGTGCCTTACAAAGCAGTGAATCAGAGTAATAAAACAATCACTTTGGATTGTTGCATGGCTTTTATGTTCTTAAGAACAAACAAACTTATTCACCTCCATGAAAAGGTGCAGCACTGCCAGATCATAAATAAATGCAGAACTTCATCCTGGATGTTTCTCTATGTCTGTGACACTTGCGTGTTGGGATGAGACGCTGAGGGGCAAAGCAACAGTTGCACTGCACGCTGTAATTGGCTGGGGGTTACACAACCTGAATAAGAAGAAAAGAGAAAATGCTGACAGATACAGTGGTAACAGACACCACCACACCCTACTATTTGGTGATAAGTAATTATTTTATATCTCATTGATTGTTAAAGTGATTACTTTTACAACTTTTATACTTTTGTATTAGTCTATACATTGGTTTTTGAGGAAAGCACTGCATATTATACAGTAACTTTTTAAACAATCTATGCTCTTTGATAGTATGGAGCTGAAAACATCGGTGCTATCTCTGTCACTTGGCTGGCAAAAGACAAAACAGTGTGTCAAAACAATAATTTTAAGTTTGCCATTTCACATACTAGACTAGTGGAATTGTTGTTGCTTGTTTGAAGAGTGTATTTAATAACAGAATAATTTATATTCACTATGGGTAACTTAAAATCATCAATAAAACAACCTGAGTGTAACTGATTAAAGATTAAGTGCACTTGTGATTTTTGTGTTCGTATCGTGCGGTTACAAGGTGACTGTAGTGGCAAATTGTCTTCCGATTGAATAAAACAAACTTAAAACTCAATGTTCAACAGCCACTGAGGCACCGAAGGAGTGTATCTTACAAAGATAAAAACTTTCATTGTCCAGGCAGAGATGGCGTTCTGTGAGGTTTATTCGTCCAATTTCTTGGTACACAAACATTTCACGTAAAGGATCAATGGCGTCTCTAGGCTCTGTGGCTCTGTAACTCTGTGTCTCTGTCGCTGTAACTCTGTGTCTGTCTCTGGTAAAAAACCATCAGCCCTCCCCCGGTGTCTACCACCCACATACCTGTTCACCTCTATTTGTAGACTACACCTGGTGGCTAAGGCTGCGTGGTACTTTCAAAACAAAAGCACTAAAACTAACCCAAATAAAATACTTATGATAAACAAATTTATGTAGCTGCATGAAGGAAAACTGAAATTAAATAAATCAAATAATTAACTATTATATATACAGTATATGTATATATATATATATATATGGAGATATATATATATATATATATATATATATATATATATATATATATATA
>NC_048422.1:4451426-4472324 GCF_013103735.1 Etheostoma cragini
CGTTCCAGGGCTCTGAGCTTCCGAACTAGCCACGTTGTCGTTAGCTTGCTCCAGAAACGTGTTAGCCTGAGCTACTTGGGCACTTTTATCCTGAGCTTTGGGCATTTGTGTCGATTTTTTATGGCTCGCCATGTTTCTCCTTCCGTTCATAAATTGTTTTATCTAGATAGTGAGCAGATTGACGGGTTTTGAACGGAGTATTTCGAAATTAAAGTGGGAGAGAAGCTCTGACGCACCTGTCTACTCCATTTGCTTCCGGAAGTCCCATGAGATACTACTTTTAAATCTTGCTAGCTTTTCAACACAACTGGTCCTACCAGACTCTCGTTCATTTCATTTGTACAGAGAGTCTGGCCACTTTCCATTGACTTGTGTTAACTTCCTGGATCTGCCATTACCAATCGCTAACGTTTTGTCTTGACTCGTGACGTTGGTTTAGCATTGCTAGCGTTTGCCTTAGCTAACTACTTCACTACTGATGGATTGAGCTGGAAAATCAAACTTTTCCATCCCAGTGGGGAGGAGAGCCTAAACATCATGGCCACTAACAAAACTAAGCAAAGATTGTCCTTGCTTGGTCTTTAACTCCTGGATATTTGTCAGCTTTGCCACAACAAACCGAATGGCTTTGCTTGCATCTTTTTCCGCCGCCATTAGTACGCAACCCAACAAAGGTTACCGATCCTCAACGTCATCGTTCTCAGCCACTCCCTCTGTTTGCTGATTGGACTGCCAAATATTTGGCCGGAGAAAACCCAAGAATACACTGCAAACCCAGATGGAGTACTGAAGCAAAATGATAATTGACCAGAAGTACAGAGAGGAAAATAAGTATTTGAACACCCTGCTATTATGCAAGTTCTCCCACTAAGAAACCATGAAGGGGTCTGAAATTGTCATTGTAGGTGCATGTCCACTGTGAGAGACATAATCATCACAAAGTATGATTTTTTAACTATTTGTGTGACACAGCTGCAAATATGTATTTGAATACCTGTCTATCAGCTGCAATTCTGACCCTCAAAGACCTGTTAGTCTGCCTTCAAAATGTCCACCTCCACTCCATTTATTATCCTAAATTAGATCCACCTGTTTGAGGTCTTTAGCTGCATAAAAACACCTGTCAACCCCATACAATCCGTAAGAATCCAACTACTAACATGGCCAAGACCAAAGAGCTGTCCAAAGACACTAGAGACAAAATTGTACACCTCCACAAGGCTGGAAAGGACTACGAGGAAATTGCCAAGCAGCTTGGTGAAAAAAGGTCCACTGTTGGAGCAATCATTAGAAAATGGAAGAAGCCTAACATGACTGTCAATCTCCCTCGGACCGGGGCTCCATGCAAGATCTCACCTTGTGGGGTCTCAATGATCCTAAGAAAGGTGAGAAATCAGCCCAGAACTACACGGGAGGAGGTGTTCAATGACCTGAAAAGAGCTGGGACCACCATTTCCAAGGTTACTGTTGGTAATACACTAAGACCTCATGGTTTGAAATTATGCATGGCACGGAAGGTTCCCCTGCTTAAACCAGCACATGTCAAGGCCCATCTTAAGTTTGCCAATGACCATATGGATGATCCAGAGGAGTCATGGGAGAAAGTCATGTGGTCAGATGAGACCAAAATAGAACTTTTTGGTCATAATTCTACTAACCGTGTTTGAAGGAAGAATGATGAGTACCATCCCGGGGCGGCTGTGGCTCAGCGGTAGAGCGGTTGCCTGCCAATCGGAAGGTTTGTGGTTCGATCCCCGCCCCTGCAGTCATTGTCGAAGTGTCCTTGGGCAAGGCACTGAACCCCAAGTTGCCCCCGGTGCTGCGCATCGGAGTGTGAATGTGTGTGAATGTTTATCTGATGAGCAGGTGGCACCTTGTACGGCAGCCCCGGCCACAGTGTATGAATGTGTGTGAATGGTGAATGTTCCCTGTAGATGTAAAAGCGCTTTGAGCAGTTGTTAAGACTGGAAAAGCGCTATATAAATACAGCACATTTACATTACATCCCAAGAACACCCTCCCTACTGTGAAGCATGGGGGTGGTAGCATCATGCTTTGGGGGTGTATTTCTGCACATGGGACAGGACAACTGCAGAAGATGGTTCGAGGCTGGGTCTTCCAACGTGACAATGACCCAAACCCCACAGCCAGGCCAAAATCCCTTCTGCAGTGTGTGCAAACCTGGTGAAAAACTACAGGAAACGTTTGACCTCTGTAATTGCAAACAAAAGCTACTGTACCAAATATTAACATTGATTTTCCCAGGTGTTCAAATACATATTTACAGCTGTATCATACAAATAGTTTTAAAAAAATCATACATTGTGATCTCAGGATTATTTTTTTAGATTATGTCTCTCACAGTGGACATGCACCTACGATCACAATTTCAGACCCCTCCATGATTTCTAAGTGGGAGAATTTGCAAAACAGCAGGCTGTTCAAATACTTATTTTCCTCACTGTATGTAGGAAGGTGGAGCTAGGCTAAACATTACCAACTCTGCCTTTAATATTACAAAGAATCTCTTAGGATTTAAATATCCAATTGGAGTTAAAAATCCAATGACATATTTTATTGTCTACCAATTCAGTTCCAAATAAATCTTTACAGAGACAAGTCATACATTTTAAAAGCCAATGGATACTGTTGCTCTTCACCTAAGTGGTTCAAAATCAAAAAAGGCAACTGACCAAGCATGCCATCTTTACAGCAGCACAATACTGTTTTGGAATTTGTGCTTATGTATGTCTTCGCAGACGGGCTGTCAGATGGGTGAGGGGGCACGCAGTGAGCTGCCAAGGGCCAAATCTCCAAACACATTGGCATAGGAGTCTTTGAGGAACTGGACGTAGTTCTGCAGGCTTCGGTTAGTGCTGTCTGACTGCTCAAGGCGATCCTTCACATCCTGCAGTTGGCTGTGGTACCGTCGCTCCACCTGAGCATCATAGATGCAAACCTTGTAGACCCAGTGATACAGCTAATACATACAAAGACCAATACTAATAATCAGAGGTGGGTAGTAAGGAGTTACATTTACTCCGTTACATTTACTTGAGTACGTTTTTGAAAAAAATTGTACTTCTAGGAGTATTTTTAAATCACTATACTTTTACTTGAGTAGATTAGTGAAGAAGAAACTGTATTCTCACTCCGCTACATCAGGCTACAATAAGCTTGTTACTTTTCTTTTTACGCGTCATTGTTTTGATCCCCCCCCTCCCGCGTACGTCTCATTTTAATGTTTTATTTTGACAGAGAGAGTGAGTCTTCTGCTGGTAAGACTGTACCACGTGACAGTGTTTCACCAATCAAATGTCGTTGTGCAGTCACGGGACCATACTCTATCTCAGCGGCGGGACCATAGACTGTAAATGTCTATGGGCGAGACAGCTTTACAGTTGTAGCAAAACAAAGATGTCAGAATCAACCGTTGCCAAGGCAACACAGACGTGGAGGGAACCCCCGGCCTCATAGTAAAAGTATGGTTACCTCAGACCTCACATTATGCGGCGTCTTCTGTGTCGACCAAAACAAACTGACATGTGAGCATTCAAAACATCTAACCTGAGGAAACATGAAGCAGTAATTTTTAGTTTTTGTTGTGGATAGGTGAATGTTTTTTCTTTTCTTTAACATTACATACAGTATGTTTTGCACATGCAGTATCCATCCAAATCTGATGTGACAAGTCTCTCACTTAAGCTATTTTGTAATTAATAAATTAATTTTAATTTATTTTATTGATTGGATGATCTAAAATTTGCCTAAATATGATTATTTTGTATTTTTGTCTATCTGATTGATGCTTGTGTTAAGAAATAAATCAGACGTCACTAACAGTTACTCACTACTTGAGTAGTTTTTTCATCAAGTACTTTTTTACACTTACTCAAGTAATTATTTGGATGACTACTTACTTACTACTTACTACTTACTTACTTTTACTTGAGTCATATTATTGTGAAGTAACAGTACTTTAACTTGAGTACAATTTTTGGCTACTCTACCCACCTCTGCTAATAATGAAGGCCTTTACCTCCTCTTTGCTGCGTCGCAGTTGGTTTATTTCTGAGGTAGTCCGGCTAAGTTGAGTCTCTAGGTCCAGTATCTTGGACTGGGTGGAGCGTTCTTTAGAGGCAGCAAGTCCTTTGGTCTCTGACATCTGAAAACAAATAATAGTAATATCTTCCAAAAACAATAAAACAGACATCAGTTTTTTTAAATAAGAAAAATTAAAACTATTTGGTGTATAAAACCTGTACAGTGTAGGTAAGAGTAGAAAAAACATTTAAAAAGAATAAAAGACAGTTCAAAGCTCAAATTATATCAGGAAAGGCTCTTCGATAAAAGTTTGACACACTGGATTTAATTACTGAGACCTATTATGATCCAATCACTCAGATCCAATATTAAAACCAAGTCAATACAAATTAAGGGCGGCCTACTGTGAACGGAACTATGTACCCATTCAAAGTAAAACTTATGTCACAGAAACTGGTAATCATGTGTTTTGGATGGTATTATCATACTGTCAGCGCTGTCTGGAATAAGCCAGAATAAAGGGTCAAAATGGTAGTTTATTAACTGTGAATGCTTTTAGTATGAAGCAACAATAACAACTTATAAGCAAACATGAAATAATAGACGTAATATAGAAACTAAACTTTAAACCACAGAGATTCAGTTAGAAGCTACAAACATACTGTGAGCTAAACACAGAGTCCGCAGTAATCCTGATCTCATAGTTATGAGATCTTTTCTCACAATTACCAGATAGTGTCTGGTAATATGGGATAGTAACTAATGATTACGAGATAAGGTGTCTAGTATTCTTTTCTTTTGTGAATGCAATGCACTTCCGTAGAAAACAGCTCTAGTGAGACCAATGTTCAGTTTCAAACCTGTTGGCGAGCATCACCCAGAGCCTCCTCCAGCTTTTGGTTTAGCAGCAAACATTCTCTTGATTTTTCTTCCAGACGAAGCTGATTGCTGTGGATGGTATCTTCCCGTTTGCCAATGACCACTAGCAGGTCGCTGTTCTGACTGCTAGCCTCCTCCAGTTTTCTGCATAATGACATAAAACAGGAAAGCAACAACAATAATAAAGATTTAGAAACCTATATTAATATGGCCGCTGAAAAAGGAGCAAAAAAAATTTTTTTAAATGTGTGGTAGTGAGCACTTTTTTTTTTTTGCCAAGAAAATATTGCTGGTTAGACGGCATGATTATTGCACAGGTGTGCCTCAGGCCACAATAAAAGGCCACTCTAAAATGTGCAGCTTTATCACACAGCACAATGCCACAGATGTCACAAGTTTTGAGGGAGCGTGCAGTTGGCATGCTGACTGCAGGAATGCCCACCATAAGCCGTCTCCTACTGGCCTCACAACCGCAGACCATGTGTAACCACACTAGGGCTTTGACTTTTCTCCAAAAATCATTTTCCACGTTTGTTTGTTTATTAATATTTGAATATATTTGAATATTTATTAATAATATTTTGACCATTAAATGCCTTCAGTAAGATCTGGATTGGTATCAAACTTAGGTTGTATATGTTCTTTCCACCAGAGGGCAGTGTATCAGTCACCAGAGGGCAGTGTATCAGTCAATGTCAATAGGCAGGCAATGATGTTTTCAGAAGAAAAACACACTGTCACGGCAGTATGCTTTCAACAGATTTTATCCACTGTTCACTGCTTTTCTATTTTTGTTATTGCCACTCTTCATTCTAACCCCAACCGGCCCGTCAGACACCGCCTACCAAGAGCCTGGGTCTGACCGAGGTTTCTGCCTAAAAGGAAGTTTTTCCTCGCCACTGTCGCACTGTTGCTTGCTCTGGAGGAGACTACTAGAACTGTTGGGTTCTTGTAAATTCTGGAGTGTGGTCTATCTGTATAGTGTCTTGAGATAACTCTTGTTATGAATTGATACTATAAATAAAATTGAATTGAATTGAATTATTACATGTTAATGGGCCTCATATCTCCACAAACAAACTGTCAGAAAATCTGTTGCTGTATTTTGTCGGGGCATAGGGAAGGCCTTGTGAAGGATATAGCATGGAGTCGATTCTGGCCTGATTGCCTCACCCCCAATCCCTCCCCCTCCTCCCCTTTCAGCTTGCCGGGATTTAGTGTTGACAGGTGGGCTCTCAAGTTGCTCGTCATCACGTGGTATGGGAGTTAGGTCCTACATATTTTACACATCAATTTGTCCTTACTTGGGATTTTTTCCTGTTTCTTCGGGAAACCATATAGCGCCACACGTTGCTAGATTTGGAAGTCTTCTTCAGGCGTGGTTGTTGTTGCATTGCTTTGGTATACAAAATAGGTGCGAACCAGGACGCTAACGTTACCTACAGGAGCTCAAATCACCAATAATTGCCTTGCTAATAAATCGTTATTCAAGACTTGAAAACAATACAAAAAATCTTGCCCATAATATTAGAGGCGGCCTAACATTCGTTTTGAACATCATTATTTTTTTTAATATTCAAATTATAATTGAATAACGAAGTTCGGAGTCAAAGCCCAATACCACACCAGGCCAGGACCTCCGCATCCAGCATCTTTATCTCCAAGATGATCTGAGACCTGCCAAACGGACAACTGCTGCAACAATCGGTTTGCATACCCAAAGAATTTCTGCACAAACTGTGAGAAACGTCTCAGGAAAGCTCATCTGAGTGGGTCCTTATTGGAGTCTGGACCGCAGTTTGTTGCTGTTACAGACTTGTGGGCAAATGCTCACATTTGATGGCGTCTGGCACTTTGGAGAGGTGTTGTTTTCACGGATAAATTCCGTTTTCCACTGTACAGGGTAGATGGCAGACAGCATGTATGGCGTTGTGTGGGTGAGTGCTTTGCTGATGTCATTGTTGAGGATTGAGTTGCCCATTGTGGCGGCGGGGTTATGGTATGGCCAGGCATATGTTATGGACAACAAACACGGGTGCATTTTTATTGATAGCATTTTGAATTCACAGAGATACTGTGACAAGATCCTGAGGCCCATTGTTGTGCCATTCATCCACAACCATCACCTCATGTTGCAGCACGATAATGCACAGTCTCATGTTGAAAGGATCTGTACACAATTCCTGAAAATTCCCGGCATACTCACCGGTCACCCATGTGACCGGTGAGTATGCCGGCATGTTTGGGATGCTCTGGATCGGCGTATAAAACTGTGTGTTCCAGTTCCTGCCAATATCAAGCAACTTTGCACAGCCATTGAAGAGGAGTAGACCAACATTCCATAAGCCACAATCAACAACCTATGCAAGATGTGTTGCACTGTGTGACGCACCAGATACTGATTCGTTTTCTCCTCGCTATGCAAAGTCACTTTAATAGCTGCGTATCAGAGTGTAAATGTGTGTGAGTGTTTATCTGATAAGAAGGTGGCACCTTGTGCGACAGCCTTGGCCACAATGTGTGAATGTGTGTGAATGGTTCCTGTAGTATGTAAAAGTGCTTTGAGTAGTTGTTAAGACTAGAAAACGCTATATAATTACTGTCTATTTAATTATGACAATAACATTACACACTGTAGAGTAAGGAGAAGAAAAGGGCAGTCTCAGGGACCTGTTTTCAACATAACAACTTCTGAAAAATGAATGCCCTTTGTTAATGTTAAAACCTTCTTGAAAAAGCAAGCAGAGGAAGCTAAGGAGGTAGGCTCCTGACTACTGAAGTCTTTGCAGATTGCAGAAGATTGCAGGTCACATTGCATTGGCCACCGCGGTGCGATGTTGGGTTGTGTTTTTTGAAAAGTTGACTCAGCCTCAACTTTTTGCCGCAGGCAGTTGCATTTCTTTCTGGTTCCTCCCTGTGGCACCCCCTGCCTCAGCCTAAATGCACTACCCCATTCAAAATGAATAGAGAGATCTGCGTTTTCAACACACCATATGAGACAGACACCGGCAATGTGAACGCAAGCTAACAACCAACTTTTATAGAAAGAAAATCCTGCAATTCTTGTGTAATCTTGTAATATCGCAATAACCCAGGTAACAAAACTGTTTACAAGAACACAAAGTTCTTCATAGATTGCTCTAAGAGTGCACTTAATTGATTCATGGAACTTTAAAATGTACAAACATTTCTTCAAGGAGAGTAAAAAAAATGTCAATATTGTGCAGTCCTAATTACAAGAAAAACTGTTTGTGACAGAGATGGGGGTGTGTGATTCAAAATAACTTGGTACCCATGTTAGTGATAGCAGATTGCTCCCACCTTGGAAAGATTGGCCTACAGGATGACATTTTTAAATAAATTTACATTATTAGTAAAACCAATCATCCCTTTCCTCCTGAAAAAATTCCCAATACACGGTTTCTTTGATTTTGTTTGTTCTGTGGTGATTGATTGGTTCCAGTAGATTGAAACCCATTAAATTCCTTGTCATAGCTCTCCTCTGCAAAAGGTTACAAGAGGCCTTTACGTTGTTGCTCCTCCACTTCTTCTGCCGTGGGGTAGCAGGGTTTCAGTCTGGAGTTGTTAATCGTTTTGCAGTCTTCTCCAATGTCCTCCAGCACATGAAATAGTTGACTGGCCCTGTTTGCTGCAGTATCCTATGTGGTCCTTGCCATTTAGGAGCCAGTTTAGCAGCAAACTATTTTTCGGCTTTTGAGAGAGGGGTGAGCATACAGCCACACTCTTTTCTTCCAACTCCAACTGTGCTTTGTGTAAGTTTCTTTCCCCACAAATTCTTGCACAAGCAATTGCTGAGAGATTTTGGGTATGTTAGTGAGTCTGGTGGGCCCGGTCTTGGCAGGGACATAGCTTCTAAAACCCTTTGTGGCTGGGGTGGCACTCGACTGGATGGCAGAATCGGAAACCAGAATTTAGGTAAGTGTTTATCCCATTGCTTGTGCTTATTTCTAGAATGATGCTATAATTGTTTTGTTTTTCCATCAGATTGTTTGTGGATGATAGGTTGTGGTCACTTTGTGACTGTTTTGGTGCCGATCTTTGAAGATGTTGGCAACAAACTGTGGGCCTTTGTCCAAAGGGCCAAGTCGCAGAGCTCCTAAAAGGTTAGGATATCCCGAGGGAGTATTTTCGACACAGATTTTGCTTGTAGCTTTTTGTATAATTCTTATAAATAAATAAAAATTGTTTCAGGGAGAATAAAACTGCTTTGGAGTAAGTGTTCCTAGTAACCTTACCAAAAAGGCTCAGGATGCTGCAAATGCTGGTGTAATACGAAAAAGGCTGGTGGATTTTAATCACAAAATAATAATTTACTATTGAATGAATCATATTTTAACATACAGTATCTGTCAGTGTCTGGTTGATGTTCACTTTCTAAAAAGTTAATGGCTGGCTTGGGATACGCATTCACTTGCGGTTTGATGAAGTACTATATTGGCCTTAACTTTTTATTGCACATACAATAACGAGCGTAGCGGCACTTAACTTAAGTCATTGTCTAACACCGCAATTTCACAGTGGGACAATTAAAGGTTTTCTTATCTCATCTTCTTATCTTAACACAAAGCGCCAAAGCCAGTGGTGAAAAGCAGAAGTGGTAACTGACCTTTCCAAACTCTCCACTCGCTGCTGAAGCTGTCTTTTCTCTTCAAGCAGCCCCTTGTTGTTCTGTCTTAGAAGCTCTACTTGGCTGCCCTGGGTCTCCACCTAAGCACAACAAAAAACAAGTCCTTTATCAGATGACTTGGACTGTATATCCAAGTATTTCATGTCCTGCTTAGAGCTGTTACTAAAACTAATTGCATGTGTGTAGTCTTACTAAAGGTTCTAGCAAGATGGATGTTGTATTTAAAAAATGTTTTTAATGCCAACATTTTTTTAATGCCAGCTGAAATAAATTGATTGGCAAAAGTTAACTATAAAATTACATTTGTTGTAAATATATAGTAGCCTCTATCACATAAAAAATAGTTGTTTCTAGTGCTACTGGAAATTGAAAGTGGAAATGTGAATATTCAAACCATATTTCCCATAAATGGTATGACCATGGTGTGTGTTTGTTTTTTTGCCAATGGCATATCCACTGCTTTTGCTGAAACCAAAGATCTTACTTCCTTTTTAGTTCAATAAAACAATTTTCTTTTGTACCATAAGCATTCAGCAAAATTTCAAAATCTGATTTGCTATTACACATAATGAAAAATGTTGTATGAAAGCCAGTGTTTGAATTTGGCATGTCGTATTCTCAAAATCAATGTTGTAATATTGTGTGTATATATTGGCCTAATTAACGTATTTATATATTTAATTACCATGTTACACAGTTCGGTTTACACTTTTTTTGTTTTTACACTTGCTTTGGCAATGTTAATGTCTGCTTCACATGCCATGCCTAACAATGTCGCAGAACCAAGCATTAGTCAAATATATAAGCATATATATTTACAGTTATAGTTAGTGTCACTGCGCCCCCGTTATAATTTTGCCCCCTCCCGTATGGGGAGCACTGTTGTCTTATGTGATTCATTTTTAAATTAGCTTGCATGCAGAGGATTGTTGTGACCTTCATGCGGAGATCAGTCAGGGTTGTGCTAAGCTCCATGCTGCGTCTATTCTGGCTGCGCTCCCTGTCCTGAGCTTCCTGCAGCAGGAGTTCGGAGCGTCGCAAGGCTTCGGGAAGAGACTCCAGCTCCGCCAGCCGCCCAAGCAGCTCCCTGCGCACCTCAACTACTTCCTGCTCCAGCTCCCCGCGCAATGCCTGTGCCTCCCGCTCTGCCTGAGCAAGCTGAGCATGGTACTCATCTGCTTCGGCCCGAGTTTTTCCAACCTGTGCAGCGTTGGTTAACAGAAAGAAAAACTTGCTTCAGACTTTTCATGAACATTGACTAAGGGACCGAAATCTGCTGTGCTATCTCAGACTGTTGCATACATTTATAGGAGCACAGTATGCTTCAGATACCTGTATCTTATAGCTGTCCAGCAGGCTTTCATATTGCTGGATTGAAGCTTTGACCTGATGGAGCTCTGACTGAGAAAAGGCCAGCTTCTCTTCCACTGCAGAAGCTGTAGCCTGACAGGAACACATGATATGTCATCAGTTGTCAAATTAAAAAGACAGTCCATCCAGCCTAATGTAATATAAATCAATTCAAGTCAACTGGAAAAATGGGAATAGGAAGGATATTATCCAAGAGTCAGAAGCACAACAGATATGTAGAAATTTGGATCAGGGTATGGGCAGGGTAAAAAAATGTGTTCTCACTTTAAAGTGAAATACTGCTTTCTGTGGACTGTAGGGTGTTACCTTGAGAGACTGGTTCTCTAGCTTGGCAGCAGTGCTCTCTGTGGTCAGTTTATGTAGGTGATCCAGCAGAGCTTCTCTCTCCGCTTGACCTTTATTCCCTGTACTCTGCAGCTGCTCCGTCAGCTCTGCTATACGGCTGAATCACATAACACAAAAGCTGTCATATTTTCATCTATTTAATAAAAATGGCAGAGTTGTGAACCAGCAGTAGGGGCTCATTACATCTAAAAGGTCAATGGCCCCTTTCCTACTTCCTACCCCCCTACTTCTGGTGCCTTTGCTTGGACCACAAACATCTTCATCTTCACTTTGATCTTAACCACACACCTGTAAAGTTTCTTGACTGCATCTTGCACAGTTGTGACACTGTCCAGAGATAGCCAAAAATATAAACACCTATATAATATAATATATTATCTATTTTCTCTCTCTCTCTCCTACTTAATCAGCTGACTGAGGGAGTTAGCCAATCATCTTGTTGCTTTCAAATTTAAGTACTGTTCCTTCTGCTGCTGTCAACTTTCATTTTAGTGTCAGTTTGATGCAACCTCCTCCACCACATTCACCTCCAAAAACAGCATCCTTCCACTGAGCTCATCAGAAGTTCCCCTCCACATCACATCCATCCAGATCTTCATCACCACCACTATCTAGACTCCATAGGGTGATATTCCTGCACAGGTCAAGGCATCACTAGCCCTTAAAATAATAACGCAACAATGGGGTCTAATCGCCAAAGACTCCAATTTCTTCAACTTTTCTGCTTTGTCAAATACATTAAAAATTACTTTAAGCATATTTTCAATTAAGTATCTCTTGACTGAAATACTAATAAGTATAATGTTGAAAGAACATTTAAACTGAGTCCAACTGTAATTTTGTAGCACCACGACCAAGTTCATATTTGAAAACCTTACAAAAAGCTAATGAAAAATATATATGACATTTATAAAGATTTATAAGATTTTTAAAAGGTGATCTATTTTATAGCACTTTCAGATTCAACCTTGTGTTTTGTACTAGAACATGTTTACATGCTTTAAGTAAATGCCGCGGCATTACTGCGCAATCAAATACTACATAACCGGACATGTTTCAACAGTAATGTGACCCGAAATTGGGCAGAAATTAACAACACCGTCAAGCCAATATTACATCTTTCACTGCCCTTAGCATGTACCTACAGTGCCTTGCGATAGTATTCAGCCTCCTTGAACTTTTCAACCTTTTGCCACATTTCATGCTTCAAACATAAAAATATAAAACTGTAATTTTTTGTGAAGAATCAACAACAAGTGGGACACAATTATGAAGTGGAACAAAATTTATTGGATATTTCAAACTTTTTTAACAAACAAAATCTGAAAAATTGGGTGTGCAAAATTATTCAGCCCCTTTACTTTCAGTGCAGCAAACTCTTTCCAGAAGTTCAGTGAGGCTCTCTGAATGATCCAATGTTGACCTAAATGATCCGAGACTTAAATGTCTCCGTATAAATGAACCTGCTCTGTGATAGTCTCAGAGGTCCGTTTAAAGCGCAGAGAGCATCATGAAGAACAAGGAACACACCGGGCAGGTCCGAGATAATGTTTTGGAGAAGTTTATAGCCAGATTTGTTTACAAAAGATTTTCCAAACTTTAAACATCCCAAGGAGCACTGTGCAAGCGATAATATTGAAATGGAAGGAATATCAGACCACTGCAAATCTACAAAGACCTGGCCGTCCCTCTAAACTTTCAGCTCATACAAGGAGAAGACTGATCAGAGATGCAGCCAAGAGGCCCATGATCACTTTGGATGAACTGCAGAGATCTACAGCTGAGGTGGGAGACTCTGTCCATAGGACAACAATCAGTCGTATACTGCACAAATCTGGCCTTTATGGAAGAGTGGCAAGAAGAAGCAACACAGCTCATCACCCTGATGCAGGGACAGGGAAGATGGATGGAGAAAACCTGATGGAGTCTGCAAAATACCTGAGATTGGGACGGAGATTTGTCTTCCAACAAGACAATAATCCAAAACATAAAGCAAAATCTACAATGGAATGGTTCACAAATAAACATATCCAGGTGTTAGAATGGCCTTGTCGAAGTCCAGACCTGAATCCAATCAAATCTGTGGAAAGAACTAAAAACTGCTGTTCACAAACGCTCTCCATCCAACTTTACTGAGCTCGAGCTGTTTCGCAAGGAGGAATGGGCAAAACTTTCAGTCTCTCGATGTGAAAAACTGATAGGGACATACCCCAAGCAACTTACAGCTGTAATCGCAGCAAATGATGGCGCTGCAAAGTATTAACTTAAGGAGCTGATTAATTTTTCAAGCCCAATTTTTCAGTTTTGTTTAAAAAAGTTTGAAGTATCCAATAAATTTTGTTCCACTTCATGATTGTGTCCCACTTGTTGTTGTTTCTTCATAAAAAAATAGCTTTATATCTTTTTTGTTTGAAGCCTGAAATGTGGCAAAAGGTTCAAGGGGGGCCGGATACTTTCGCAAGGCACTGTAGATGTAGCAACACCGCAGTAGCTTAAAAAGAACATTCCAGTCCTTCCTACCTAGAGCACATGACCAATCACAGAACGCAGAGTCAAGAGTAGAAAAAACGTTGAAACCAGAGAGTTCAAAACAATAGGAAATCTGAACATTTCAGCTTACTGTGTTCCTCTAAAATACATTTACCTCATTATTTGCAGCTCTGGTTATGTTTAACACACAAATCCAACTTTATTAGATTATAGATATGACAGAAAACACCAAAAAGCATAATAGTCCTTTAGTTTTTTTCCAAACGGTCAACACAGCTTTCCTGCATGCCATTACTTAGCAGTCATTCAGCTGTAAATAGCTCCTTCAAACAATGTCTCTAGTTTCATAGTTTATTTATGTATTTATACTTATCTGCAGCTGGAGCTGTAGCAGAGCTGTAGTTACCTGTTCAACAGTGAAAGTTCAATCTCCAGTTTACTCTTTTCTTTCATTTCTTGGGCATGACGACTTTGCCAGGTCTCAGCTGCCGACAGAGCATCGATAACCTGCTTCTCCTGTTAAAAAAGTTAAATGTTTTTACTTGATACTGTTACAGAAACCAGTGCTAAAGATGAGTGGGGGTGTGTGACAGGGCTTTAAGATCTCTTTAAAGAGGAACAACTAAATAAGTGTTTCTTTAACGTATGGCCATTTAATAATTGACAAATGCACTTATTGAGGACGTTATAAATTACAGTTAGTAGTTTTACTAACCTGCCTGTGTGTCAATATAAAGCTTTACTTTAACAGCCTGCCTGCTCTGACAAGTCCCTACCATATCCAGTAGCTGGACGCTCAACTGGCCTGCTGTATCCTCGCTGCGCTCAGCTCGCTGTTTCTGGGCTCGTGTGGCTCGTTTCATACCCTCCCGGCCTGCACTGGCCTGCTGCCTCAGCCTCACCAGCTGCGCCGTCAGATGCTGCATCTCTGCCTTCTGCTGGTTGGCTGCTCGCTCCAGGTTCTGAACCAGTGAAAATGACAAAACCATTACAGCTCGATTCACTGTTTGTGCTTTCTATTAGTGCAGCGGATTATCATAAAACAGTTCAGACATATTGAAACAATGATCTTCAGTGTCCTTGATGATCAAATAACTCAAACTTTTACCATCTACATAATAATAATACACACCAACAACAATAGATAATCACACATGATG
The DNA here is from genome assembly GCF_013103735.1 of Etheostoma cragini. NCBI lineage: Eukaryota > Metazoa > Chordata > Actinopteri > Perciformes > Percidae > Etheostoma > Etheostoma cragini. The sequence goes on from NC_048422.1 coordinate 4,466,364, forward strand.
GCACATGCTGTCACAGACAGGTCCTATGACAAACCTTTATCTGCACAGTAAGCCGGTTGTTCTCAGCTTCTTTGTTCCGGAGCTGTCTTTGTAAATGAGCTCTTGTTGACTCCAGACTCTTGGACAAATCAGCTGTGCTCTTGGCATTGTCCTGCATTACCAAAATACAGCAGACATTACATCAGGGACAAACACATATTCTACTTCGACCTACATACTGTAACTAAGGGATTAAATGCCTCGGTAACATTTGTCTTAGTTTTGGAAACCTTTTTCAGACAACTTTACAGTTTAACAAAGCCGTATTTACAGTAAAAAGCATCCAAGTAATGACAGCTGTGCTCACAGTACCTTTTCAGAATCTATAACTTTGGAGAGTTGATTAATCTCTCTTTCCTTCTCTTGAAGTTTCACCACAAGATGCTGTAAAAGGAAAAGTGAGGCAAGCTTTATTTAAAGAGCAAAGTTTATACACAGGAAAAACTTAATGTGTTTTACTCGAAAATAAAAATACACAATACATGGGAAAGATATATGATAGCTAGCTATCAGCTTGTCTAATGAAGGAAAAAAATTGAAAATGGACAAAGGATTTTGGCTTTTTAAAATTAAATAAAGTAAAATTAGAAGCCTTCTATCATACTCACAGCATTTTCTGCCTCTATGTTGACCAGTCTCTTAAGTAATGCGTCTTTCTGCTCTGATGTTTGGATTGATTCCATCTGCTCAAAACACCACGAGGCATTAAAGTTAGTCATTCTGCTTAAAAAACATTTGTTGTATATTGCTGCTGAAAATCACAAAAGACATTGTTATGAGGTCCAGGAGTTGACAGTATGACAATATTACCATAAGATGTATATATATAATATATATATATATTCGTCAACTGTCAGAAGCATTAATAAAATAGTAACTATACCCAGACATCTCTGGTTGTATGACCCTGAAACTCCACCAGGCGCGGAAGCGCCGCATTTCAGCTGTGCCATGGTTGTCTTCCGATGTTGACCATGTGTCCTACTAAACCAGGAGAGTCTCACAGTCTTTTTTGCCTGCCCAACTTGCAGATTTTGTTGTTTTGTAATTTTTTGGTGTGTTCCGTACCGTCCATCGGAGGCCGGCGTTGCCTTGAGTGGCTGCGTTTGCTAGCGACGGCTGCGTTTGCTAGCGACAGCTGTAGCGCTCTTGGAGCATATCCAAATGACCCTATGTATCCAGTTGTACATCTGACTCTCTCGTGTATTAGAGGATATAGACAGTGTTTTGAGGATGCATTACACACCTGGGACCCATGCTGTTCTCTGAGAAGGTGCCGCAGACTTCGGTTTGTGGCCTCAAATGCCTCCAGCTTCTGTAGCAACAGCTCCTGCTGACGAGCTAAGACTGAAGACTCAGAGCCAGACAGCCTCTTCACCAGCAAGCAAAAAGACGGAGAGGAAAAAAGGTTAACCAAAGAAGGGTGTGGGAACTAATTCTGACAAATCATTGAATTGCATCATATAATATCGTATTATTTCTAACAACTAAATGAAAACATTTTTTCTGGATAGGACATAATATAAGTGACAAATATTGAGTTAATACTCACACTGCCGATAGCACCGCACAATTTGAAAACAGATTCTCGCAGGTCTGAGACTTGGTTGGTAACTGCTGTCCCATCCACCTCAGCCTCCGTCAGTTTCCTGTGCAGAGCATCTGTGTCTTGTGTACTGTCTCCGTCTTGTCTGCAAGACAAGACAGAAACAAGAGTCCATATTAACAAACTTTTTCTTAATATGTTAACAGGAATATATGTGCTAATACATAGACAACAGGTAGTTTATGAAAGAAGAGTGTGGTCTAGACCTACTCTATCTGTAAAGTGTCTTGAGAAATATCCTGTTAAGATTTGATACTATAAATAAAATTTAATTATATTAAGATCCTATTTAGATAACCGTTTGGCCGTGTTATTTTGAGTTTATGAAGAATAAATTGTCAAATTAGAGAAACAAAATTCTAACTAACAAATCTAATTTTGTCCACTTGAGCGGCATCAGATTTAGCAACTGTTCTTTATCCTGAATATTATAACCCTGGATTTACATTTGTTCCAATATCCATTATAGCTGTAGCATTATTTCCATAAACATGAGATTATTAAGAAAAGTAACATAGCATAGCTCTAAATCACATGGGCCGGGACTGAAAATCAGACCTTTGACAGTCTTAAAGATCAGTACTATATTCATAAAGAATCTCAGAGTAGGAAATCAGTCCTATGTGGCAAAGAATTCTGAACTCATGTTTAGGATATTTAGGAGAGCCCCAGATGTTGTCAGAGTTCAATGGAAATGGAAGTCAAGCAGAAAAAAAAACATGTGAAAAATCCATGTTGCAAAAATGCTGAATTACGTGCTTATTAAAAACACACGTTTTGTTTTGTTTACAGTGCAATACAAGTGACCAACATGAGAACAAATAAATAAACATGACACAGCAACTGACTGACAGACAGACAGACAGAATCGCTACATGTGTAATATATGAAAGATACAACACTATTACAGGCAATTTAAAACGCTGTGACAGAAAGGGTTGACTTGGACTTTTTCACAAGCTGAGTCAAATGTCTCCTATTTTAATTTGCATAGACAATTATTTACTTTTGTGCTTGGGGGCGTGAGTGGATAGTGTTGGAATTTAAAATGTAATAAGTGCTTAAACATTGTGTGGGATTTGCATTACACTTTATACATTTAAGCCAAAAGGCAAAAGCATTATTTCAACATAAATGAAAACATGCGTTAAGTTTTTTTGCAATACTTCTGTTCTATAATATAAGCTGTTCTGGTACATTGTGTTATTACCCAGCTCTGCTAAATGTGTCAGAAGCAGGATTGATGATTAGAGACTTATCCTGTGTCTGGTTGTAGTTTCTCTTTAAATCCCCGCTGAAAATGCAACAGGTCATGTTATCTTTGCTCTGCAGGTCCTAAAAAGGTGATAAACTTTCAGTCACATTCCAACTGAAAGAAAATGAATAAGCACACAAACATATCACATCACTGTGACTAAGAGACCCCACCCTTAGTGAATAAGACCAGGGGTGCAAGAGCCAAAGAGCCAGACAAAGGAAGGGGAGAGCTGTGATAGCTTGATCTATGTAAATTTGTCTCTAGAATATTCTACGTGATAAAAAGGATTCACACATCAACATCTAAGATTCTGACTATTAATTGACTGACCCCTGAGACCGGAGCAGGATTTGGCTCCAACACTAGCCAACGTTTACCTTCAGCATACTATGCAAATGGCTCGTTGCCTATACACATAAAGCCTCCATAACAGTTTCTGCATTTTTCATTTTACCCTTGTGCAATACTTGAAATCCCGTTGAGAAAACGTCAACACTTCCCATCATCATTTCTACTTTTTAGCCAAGTTTTAGAAGTCGTAAAACAGGGATGTCCAACTCTCTCCCAAGAGTCCTACTGTTCGTCTCCGGCAAATGTCAGTGCAGCAAGCGTTATCCATAACTCTCAGACCTACTATGAGGTTAGACTGGTTTTAGTTCGGATTTTAATACGACGATGCTGAGACGCCTGATAAATAAAAGTGCTTAGTATAATAGTTGCCTGTTGTAGTCGGTCTCCTCTAGCATCTTCTCCATGGATTGGCGTAATCTTGTGTTCTCCCGCTCAGTCTCTTTCAACTCCTTAGTCATCTCCGCCAGCTCCTCCTCCTGCTCAACGATCACTCGGTGGGAGACACTCAGCTGCTCGGATTGACGCTCTAGCAGCTGCTCCTTCTTCCGCAGTTTCACCTGCACACAAAAAGATGTGCCAACATACATTTAGACAGACTTGCACAGACAATATTTTACTTGGATCTTTGTGGACCAATTAGCTCACTGTTGCACTTTCTGTACCACGACTCCATCAAATGACATCATGGTGTGGTAATAATAAGTTTATAATTATAAACTCAATCTAAATAATAAAAACAACTCCATGTCATTTTTCAGTCAGTAGGAGTGGGGTTGGAGGGTTGCTGGTTCAATCCTCATGCAGACCAAAGTATGGTGGTGGACTGGGCCCTGCCAAGGGGCTTTTGAGCAAGGCACAAAACCCCCAACTGCTCGGGGCGCCTTTCCATGGGCAGCCCCCCCAACATCTCTCCATTAGTGCATGTATAAGTGCTGAGCATGTGTGTGTAATTCAGGCCTGTGTGTAATAACAACAGAGTGTACATTGTAATTTCCCCTTGCAGGACTAATAAAGTATATATTATTATTATTATTATTATTATTGACATAAAACATAAAAAAAAGATCTTTTAACCTCAAATCCGATCCGATTTCGAGTCCCGATCCGATATTTTGCCTTTAGTATTGAAATTGATCGAACTCAAATATATTTTGAGCAAGTAACACAACTTTTTATTAGACTAATATTTTATCAAAAAGCATTACTATTATTAATGTAAATCCCATGAAATGAAAAATCTTACCCAGAATTAAAGATTAGCTTCAATTTAATATTTTAGACAAAAGTAAAAAAAAAAACACTGACTTGGTACAGTATTATAAAAAAGAAAGTGCTATCCAAAATCCACTTTTAGCTTATAAGTGCTTAACATAGGCTGCCATAAAGTCAATAAAAATAAAGTGCACTGACCACTGAGCAAATATAAAATGCACCTGCTCATCTTAAATATGGTGTAAACAGTTTGACAAATAGTCACAATTCAGTAAATTAATGTGAAACATCTCAATCCAACTTAAAATGTAAACATAATTCAGTCAAATGAATTCAAAACTTTGGTACTGCAACTTAAAAGTAGCATGATCACTGAAACATGATCAAAATCAACAAGACCATTCTTCAGTCAAGAACAAATACGTACGTAGTTCTGAAAAGAACTAAACAACCAAACCTGAATACTTAGTTATAATAACCACAATGCTCTAGGACAGTCTTCACTTGCGAGAGTAAAATACTTCCACACTTCTGACATGCTTGCTTTGCACCGCCGCGGAGGTTTGTATTGCGCAACTACCGTCAACCGTAACTAGCGGGTACTTTACGGCAGTTGCCGTAAAGATCGGCGCGACTAGTCAGGTAATGTAGCCGATCTCCGATCACGGGAAAATAGGAAAAGATCGATCCGATCTCGAGATCGGGATCGGGACATCCCTAGTTGAAACAGATAATTTCCTAAGGGTACACATGTATATATATAAACAATACAGAAAGAAAACTCTTTTTTAGATGTACATAACTCACACAAAAAATTATTTACATTTTTACAAACTTAAAACCAGTGGTAGAATGTAACTAAGTACATTTACTCCACTGCTGTACTTAAGTCCAAAGGTTGAGGTACTTGAGTCATGGCACGTTCTACTTCTACTCGATTACATTTCAGAGAAAAATATTGTACTTTTTACTCCACTACATTAATCTGATAGCTTTAGTTTGATTGATTGATTGATTGATTGATTGATTATTTTATTTTCACAACAAAAACATTAATACTAGTATTATATATTACACAAAAAGATGTGACGGATGATTGCCGAAAAACCCTCCGAGGGGCTTAATAAGTGGCGATCACCATAAAAACAATATCATTTAACAATTTAAAAAACAATTTATGTTATTATGTAAAAACTAAACTAAACCAAACAAACAATAAAATCAAAAAAAACTAACAAAAAGAAAAGAAAAAACAAAACAAAATCAAACAAACCAAAACACATTTAATTTGTATGAAACAACTTAAAAATAGATTTAGAGCATAAACCCAAATGTTCAAACCCAAAATTCAGAGAACTTAGGAGCAACAATTTGACTCTCGGTTTAAAAAGTTCTTTAGAAAGCTCAGTGAGTGAACTGGGGAGACTGTTCCATATCTTTGACCCTCTATACAACACACTAAACTGGGTTTGAGTCGTGCGAGAGTAGGGAGGCC
>NC_048422.1:4472424-4476665 GCF_013103735.1 Etheostoma cragini
GTTTCCAGGATAAAGAGTCATCTAATATAATGCCAAGGAAACGAGCAGTTTTAATATTTTTAATGGAGATATCATCAAGTTGAATTTTCATTGAAGATTTAATTGTATCCGACTTAATACCGAAAAACATACAACTTGGTTTTTTTATATTGAGAGACAATTTGTTAGACTTGAACCAAGTAGATAACTTGTCCAGTTCTTCATTAACTACTTTTCTCACAATTTTGCGGGCTTTTATGAGAGTAAAACACACTTGTATCATCTGCAAATAAAAAATTTTAAAGTTTATCTGAGACATTAGGAAGGTCATTAACATATAATAAAAATAACAAGGGACCCAAGATGGAACCCTGTTGTAAGCCACACTGAAGGGAAAGGGGGGGGGGGGGAGCTGTCCCATTATAGCTCACAGTTTGAGACCGGTCTGAAAGATAACTGGTGAACCAGAGTAATGACTTGTTACGTATACCATAATGTGAGAGTTTTTTTAATATAATTAAATGATTAACGGTGTCAAATGCTTTTGAAAGATCCAGAAAAATACCTACAGTATTTTCTTTCCTATCTTTTGCTTTATATATTTCAGTCAAAAAATGGACAAGTGCCATGCAAGTAGAGTGTTGTTTCCTAAAACCATACTGGTGAGCATATAAAATATTATTTTTGTCCAGATGTTGGATTAATCTTGTGTAAAGAAGTTTTTCTAAAACCTTGGACAGGGCTGGTAACACAGAAATTGGTCTATAATTGTTAAAAATTGCAGGGTCATCTTCTTTATAAACTGGTGTAATTATTGCTATTTTCAACTCTACTGGCACAATTCCTTGAACCAGTGAAAGATTACAAATATAAAGTAATGGTTTAATGATGTCAGGGTAAATTGCTTTTAATATTTTACTATCAATCATATCATGTCCTGGTGAACAGTCTTTTAAATTGACAATTATATCCCTAATCTCATCCTCGGTAACGGATGTAAAATTTAAATCCTCAGTTGTTGGGAGATTCATGTATTCTAATGGTCCTAAATGACTAGATGGAATTTTAGAGGCTAATGTTGGACCTACATCAGAAAAAAGGTATTAAATCTTTTTGCAATTTGCTGTGGATCCGAAACAATAGAATCGTCAATCTTAAATTAATTTGGTAAATGTTTTTTCGAATGTTTTTTATTAAGAATACAATTGATGGTTCTCCACAACGAGGATGGATTATTTTTATGTTCAACTAATTTCACATTATAATAGTGGATTTTTGCTCCTCTTATGACATGATTTAGTCTGTTTCTATATTTTTTTAAATTCTAACAGTTTAAATGGAGTAGGACAAAGAAGGTATTTTTTATATAATCTATTTTTGTTTTTTATTGACTTTATGATAGCTGGGGTTATCCATGGTTTGGACAATTTATGTTTCAAAGGCACTGGTTGGAGAGGACAACATAAGTTGTAAACCTGCGTAACATTTTTTGAAAACAATGAAAAGGCCTGAGAATCTACTGTTTGATAGAATTCACTCCATGATAATTGACTTAAATCCTGTCTGAAATTTACCACATTTCTTTCACTGAGAATTCGTCTATATGTAATATTTTGTAAAGGGGGGCAATTTTCACTTTCGTTACCAGCGATTAGAAATATGGGACAGTGATCGGCCACATCAATACACAGGACACCGGATTTCATACTCGTGTTATATGCATTAGTAAAAATATTATCGATTTGAGTTGCTGAGGTATTAGTCACTCTGGTGGGGACTGAAATCATAGGACTAAAGCTATAGGAATACATAGTGTCAATAAATTCCTTAATTAACGTATTTCCCTGACTGTTTTCAATGTTAATGTTAAAGTCCCCCCTTATGTAACAGTTTTTCCTTTCATTAGAAATGATATACAGAGCATTTGAGATGTCAATAATAAATGCAGAGAGGTCACAATTTGGTGGTCTATAGATACATATAATTATTACTAAATTAGTTTCTAATGCTACCACTTCTGAAGAAGAATCTAAAAGCTTTTCAATGTCACATCTTTCTTTATAATGTTGATTTGAATTGATAAACAGAGAAACCCCTCCACCCACCCTTCCCTTTCTAAATCTAAAAATATGTTTGTAATCTTCAAGATGAAAATTTCCAGCTGTACTGTCGGTCAGCCATGTTTCAGTCAGCCCTATCACATTAAAGGTATAATTCAAATTTTCAAGGCAAGTGGATAAACCCACAAAGTTTTTGGCCAAACTGCGAACATTAATATGAAGAAAAGAAAGATCATGTCTAATACTAAGAGAATTTATCAAAGTTTTAAAAGTACTTTCACAATGGTATTCAGAGGAGCCAGAATAATTCTGTTGTAGTTGGAGAATACTGTTTTGATCTGGATCAGAAGAAATCATCATGCATGTGGACTGTATCAAAAGAAAACATCATGCATGTACGATGAAAGGAATTATTTAAACTCCAATGGTAGTTGCCACCTGGTTTTGTTGACGGGGTTTAACTATGAGTCTATCATAGCTAATAAACGCAAAGTTTCCCCTCTCTCTGGCCTCCTTCATAGCTGGTAGCAGTTCGGCCCTCTTCTTCCTAATGCGATCTGAAAAATCTTCATTAACATAGACACCAGTGTTTTTGAGATGAGCCTTTGCCTTAGTGAGAATAAGTTCTTTGTCCTTGTAGCGTAGAAATTTTACAACAATTGGTCTTAATTTTGTTGTTTGCTGTTTCAAGTTTCCAATACGATGAGCTCTTTCAATTTCAATAGATTTTGGATCAATTTTATGCTTGTCATTAAAAAATTCCCTCACCTTCTTCTCAGAGTCTGGCCAAGATTCAAATGTGTTATCCTGGGTTAAGCCCTCAATTATCAGGTTATTTCTACGACTCTGATTATCAAGGGAATCAATTTTTGAGGCAAGATCTTTCACTTCAGAGGTAGTGCACATTAAAGAAAGCTGCTGCAGTTGAGATTGAAATGAATCCACCTTCTTCTCCATTGCCCTAAGATCATCAATTTGAGCTTGGGAGAACTGAAGGCTGGTCTTCACCTCCTGCACATCTTTAATGATCCCATCAATTCTAGTGTTTACGGAGTCCAGCACTGTTTTTGTGAAAGACAGGAAGCTTGATTGTTGTCTATCAGGCATATCAGTGTAAAACTTCCTTTGTTCTTCCAACATATCTTTCAAAATGTCCATAGTGACATAGTCTTCTTCATTGTGAAGTGCTTTCTTGCTGCTACTGCGTGACATAATTACCTGCTTTTGTGGATTATTGTGGATTGTAAAAGGGCCAGAGGCCTGGCCAAGAAATCCACTCAGGCAAATATCACTCAATGGGAGGAAGGCCAAGGCTGGTCAAATATCAACTGTTTCAAAGACCATCCAATCATTTGAGTTCAATAATCCTTTTAGATAAAAATTAAGAAGACTTGTTGTATAAGAAAATCACTAGATCACCACTGCTTGTTTTAGCAATGCTACAGAAACAGAGTTCCTTGCTTGACTGCTGCCTCCTCCTGGCACCTGGATCAATCTAGTTACTTTGAGTTTTGCATTAAGTACTTTTACTTTTAATACATTTTCCTGATGATACTTACATACCTTTATGTAACATTTTCACTGCGGGACTTGTACTGTAACAGAGTATTATTACGTTGTGGTAATAGTACTTTTACTGCAGTAACTCATCGGAATACTTCTTCCGTTTACCACTAGGCTTTGCTTTGTTTTGGTGCTGAGGCTTGTAGTCTCAGCCATGGATTGGATGGATTTTATCTCATGACTATGCATCACACTTAAAAGATTTATTACAGCTTTTTGATAATTTCAATGGTTGATTTTTTGCAAATTCTTGAAGAAGGGCATGTTCAAGTTTTTTTTAATCCAATTTGTGTTTTTTTGGCTTAACTTGGTGCTTTTTACATATTCATGGCGGGTTTTATAGAGATGCATTCAGGGATGGTTGGAAGTTAAAAAATCTGATGAACAATTCCGTTTTTCCAGCATCTTTCTAGGGTAAGTGTTTTTTCTTTGGTAATCTTTTAAACAAAAATGCTTTTTCAAACAAACCGCGGCTTTTGGGGTTAGGTTAAAGTGACCAGATTTCTCAGACAAAATCCGGGGACATTTTCAGCTCAGAAGCATATTTACCTCCAAAACAAGTAATGTTTTTATTTTTGTAAAACTTAAAACGGGGAGACTAGACCTAGAGCTGTTCTTATTAGGGGCTGAGCACCCCCC
>NC_048422.1:4476675-4481524 GCF_013103735.1 Etheostoma cragini
CCCCAGGTATGATCCTAAACGCCCCTGAAAGTTTTTGGGGCACACAATCAACCAGATGCGCCACCAAGGGACTATTTGACAAAAGCAGAATTTAAAAATCCAGGATAACTGATGAAGCATCCATCCAGGCTTTGTGCATTTAACAACAACCAAGCCAGGCTGAAGAGGTGAAACTAGGTCAAGCCAGGTTGAAGTAATTCGGATAGATGCAGGTTCACAACTTTCTTTAGCAGAATGTGAGGTCTGTTGCTGAAATGGAAGGATGATGAAGTGAAAACATAATTTTATAAAAAAAGAAACAGCCTCTGTAATAAAACAGAGAGAGAAAGCGTGGGACGATAAGACGATTTCATTTGTACACATTGAAAGGTTTAGAACGGATTCTACAGAGGCAGATTAAACCATGACTTTTAGTACCTAGAATCAGGGTCAAGCTAGATCTAGCAACTGGGTATCGTTTAGACTCTCTCAGCCTTGTAAATGTCTTTCAAACTCCATGTCCTAAGGTTGTAAAGCACATTTTTCTTATAAATGTGTTATGCTGATGACATCTTCAAGGTTACTTTCATTCACTACATTTTACAGCTGTTTTCTTAGGATGAGTTTTACTTCATGTGACAAAAACCAGTGGAGTGCTACATACAAACAAAAAAAAGATTAAGCATCAATAAAGTCTAAACAAAAAAGTGCAATTTTAAAAAAAAGACAAATTTGAGGCCAGTGTAACACCAAATTAATTTAGGGACTTAATAAGGAATGGATTTGTGTGATTCAGACCTGCTCAGATCAAATAGAAACAGAAATGAAACTGACCTCATTCTTCAGAGAGCTGACTTCAGTCAGTAAGCAGTCAATCTTCCTCTCATATTGGCTGATTTGTCCATGCAGCCCTTCTTCCTCTTCAGATGTGAGGTCAGCTAATCGCAACGCAGACTGAGATTGTTCAGGTTCTGGGTCAGGGAGCGGTGCCGTGATTTCAAGGCGGTGTGTCGGCCCCTTGGTGCAAATACCACTTTCAATAACACTATATCTTTAACTGGATGAGCTCTTTCACAGTGCTGACACAAAACAAATCTTAAAGAGGAAGGGATGTATGTGAATGATTATGTGTTACCTCCCACTTGTATAAAGTGTCTCGTATGGAGCCCTTTCCTGGTGGTATCCATGGACACCGACTTTTGACCTTGGCTGTAGCATGGTGGTTTCCTCTGTCGACATGGGTGGTCCCCTTTAAAACAAGTTGTGCAGAAGCATGTCATAGCCATCTGTAAGGTCTTTATGCTGCATGAAAACTACATTGTATGAGAATAGATGTGTACAATGAACAGGAGTGAGTGTTATGAGTTTTATAATATGTCATAACATTTTTTTAGAACTGTAAAACTTAGATCTACGCAGTGTTACAGTTTATTTTGAGTTTTCGGCCTAACAGACCTTCATCAGAGTAATCATGGGCAAGCATAGGATTCTCACGGAATGATAACCTTCAGCAAACATATCATGGTTTCACAGTATTGCAGTACTGCTGTTACAGCTTTAAATGTATTATTTTGAAATGTTTGAGTTAAAAAACAAAAAACAAAAACACCAACTGAACACAATGTATTTTATTTTGAAACACACTGCACACAGAGGGATTTCTAAACTGGACTTTCTGTCCTTGAAAACATGAAAAACAGCTATTACTCTATTAAGAATTAACCGTTAATTTACAGCACTGCAAATATTTTCTTAATCATAATTGAATTTGTTAACATTAAAATTACGGTAAGCTAACAATTAAATGACAATTAACTAAAGATTATCATCTATTAATGATGGTTATTATAAAGTGCTACCCATTTTTAATTTCTCCAGTGGAGATCAATTAAGGATTAATTATTATTATTCAGTAACAAACAGGGAGGTAAAAATTAGCAATCCCATTCTAATGGTTGCAGTATGCAACACACCTGTTTACACCGTGGTGGTAGAAGCTCCCCCTCTTGGGAAGTATAGTTTTTAAGTACTGAACGGTGTATTGTGAGGCATACAAATAGAAGCCATACTTTTTATAAAATACAAAAAGGGTTGGAACACAGTGAATATAGAAAGAAAAACTTTTGATCAGGAAAAAAAAGATCAAGGAGATACACATCTTCAAAAGCTGTATATTTACAAAAAGAGTAAGAGAAAACAATAAAAATGAAAGACATCACTCTGACAGACAGTCCAAACATAACATATCTAACCTGAGGCGTCTTGGCAGGACTCATCTTCTGGCTCTTTACATGTACATGGACTGGTGTGGTGTCGTTGACATGCACATGAATTGGAGGGGAACTTGACCGAGTTCTCATGACTTTCTTCTGTGAAAAAAAGTTTTTTAAAAACCTGTTAACATCAGAATTTACAGTAAGAATTAGTGTTAAGCTTATGAGTTCTGAGGAGGTAGGAGAGTTCAACTGTAATTCCATACACAATTACATGATCTGCTGCTACATTATGAACCACCCAGACCTTTCAGGTCGACTGAGACAGGTCTGCTCTGTCCCCTGAGTCAGAACTAAACATGGAGAAGCAGTGCTCAGTTTTTATGCACCACATATTTGGAGGAAACACCCCCAAAAACTGCAGATCCGCTGCAACTTTCAGTAGTTTTAAATCAAGACTTTTCCTTTTGAGGCTGTCTCTTCTTTTTGTAAAGTAATTGTTAATTTCTTACATCGCACTTTAACTTTCATTCTTGCATTTCATATCTGCCTTATTCTATTTTAGTTTTTATATTTTCGTTAACAAATGTTTTGATTGTTTTTTTAACTGCTCTTTAATGTTTTATGAAAAGCACTTTTGAATTGTCTTATTGCTGATGTGCTATACCTTTCCTACAAAATATGATAGAAAATCAAAATGGATAAAAAACCACTGCTATTTACCTTGACTTGTGGAATCTGAACTACATATTATCACAGAGAGGATAAGGATTCTTGAAAACACCGTTTCAGAAAAGTTTACTTTGTTAATTAAATTGCCAAAAAAGGGTGAACATTTCACTGCTTTTTGCACATCTCGCTAGACAACATCGGACCTAACGTTGGTAGGCTTCGAGTTAAACGAGTAGACTTGTCACATTTTGTTCGAACATTATCCAAAGCTAAGAATTACAAACTATAACCCACGCACTGACAATATTCTATGTAACAATAATAATTCGGCAGTACATTTATCTAACTAGATGATTGCGGTGGATGTGTCATTAAATATGTAATCGAAAGGCAACGTAGTTTATCAAGAAATTAGTTACTTTAGCTGATATTAGCATGACTTTTTAGCAGACAAAGGTCTTTCTAGCGTCTGTGCAATTCTTAACAAATACGGACAAATTCATCTTACCATATGTGAAACCAAAATATATTCGTCAAGACTTTTCGACAAAATATATTTAATTGGCAGTATAGCGTTAATGTTTAGCTTGCAGGTAAAATGGGTAAAAATATGTTGGACTGAAGGCTTGGTTGAAACAAGTAGTGACGCTGCCGTCCCTCTGGTTGGTCAACTTAAAGCATGTGACATCGTTCTCCAACAGAGATTGGACCAGACTCGACATTCTAACGTTCCATAGCAACAGACTCAACAAGCGGTGGTGGCATCAAAGATGCTCAGTGTGCAAAGATGAATCCCCTTTTTGAATGCAAAAAGAGCCGAAATCACGCCTCTTCCGGTGGACCTCATGGGACCTTAATTCGGAAAGAGTAGGCTCGTTCGAGATGAACTGCGGCTCGCCTGTAAAGTGGACGAGAGCAGGCGGCACCAGATAAAAGAACGTTTATTTACAATAGAATATATTCCAGAGACAAGGTTACAGAGAATTATGCATCCATAGCTCTCCCTAAGTTTGTCTAACTCTTTTCCCTTTCTGCATGATCTTTTGTGCACAGGGGCAGTTCATTTGCTACCACGTGACATGTTTGTGCGCTGTGTTTTGTCTTCATAAGGTTAGTGCCTAGCAGAGCTTGGCCTGCAAGATAGATAACAGGTCTCAGACGGCCACTACCCGAAGATCTTAACCCAAACAGAGGACATGTCCCTCACCCCCCTTGCTTTTCAAAATTAAACTCACTTGGCAGATATGGTTGGACACATTGTACCAAAACAGCCTATTATAAGGTCACAGTAAACATATGAACTATCACACTGAAACCAAGCAGACTATGTGTAATGCTTTTGCTCTTTAGCTCAAAATATAATGAATTTAACACACATGATTAATATACTACACTATGTGAATATAATGACGTTCATGCACACATGATATGAATACATTTTATTCCAACACCTGCCAATCATTACATGCTGAAATTTAAAAGAGACATCAATACAAACTGTTCTTTCTGTGACAATCACCCAGAAACCGTTTCACACCTTTTTTGGTATTGTTCATACTCCAGAAGATTTTGGCAAAACCTCAGCAGATTCATCATTGACCACATCTATAAAGACTTTGCCTTATTATGGGAGAATGTTGTATTTTCTTTTTATAAAATTCAAAGTAAAGAAAAGATGTTTTTTATTATACATTTATTAATCCTTTTGGCAAAGTTTCACATTCAGAAGTGTAAATTCAGCTCCAAAAAACTAATTTTATACATTGTTTCCATGAAGTTGTACTTTATATAAATCTGATTTCCAACTCCAACAACAAGAAGGCAATTAGAACTGTCAACTTATGGTCCTCCTTGTCTTTGTAACGGCATTTAAGCTTCCCCTGGCTAAATTGTACTGTATTCTGTTTTCCTTATACACTCACCGGCCACTTTATTAGGTACCCCATGCTAGTAACGGGTTGGACCCCCTTTTGCCTTCAGAACTG
>NC_048422.1:4481624-4492021 GCF_013103735.1 Etheostoma cragini
GTTGTGCGTGAAAATCCCAGTAGATTAGCAGTTTCTGAAATACTCAGACCAGCCCTTCTGGCACCAACAATCATGCTAGCTGTTAGCTAGCTTCTAGATTGCACCTTGCTAAGCAAGCTAGCGGGCTAACTAATAATGCTATGCAGACCGTATAAACGCATACAGTCTATGTATAAACGTATTAAAATATATTTAATGTTACAGTCAAATAAAGTAGGTATGCACCGATCTCGCCAACAATCTCGCCTGTGATCTGTTGATCTGTAACAGGTGGTATTAGTGCTAATTGATGCTCATGTAATGGTAATCAAAGCCTGATGTAACTAACGTTATATTGCAAATTCATAAACCCTATTAGCACGGGATGAGGTCATAGTGGTACAGCCATTCGTGTGGCGGATTTGTACGTCAAACGTAGACCTGCTTTTGACTCAAAAGTATATGTATCCCAATAGTTTGGTCAACGTTATCCGGAGGCGGGCGAAGGACGGCCAGGGCGAGGCCTGCACACCCCACCCCAGTCGGGGCTGCGGATCTTTCTGGGCGAGAGGTTACAGGCACATACCCTATCTCCCTCGCCGCGGCAGCACCCACACAGCATCACCCACACAGCATCACTATCACCACACGGACAAAGCTGCGGGCGGGAGCGCGTTGACTTGGAGACGGAGGTCTCTGGGTGGGGGAGTGGGTCAGAATCAGATTGTTAGTGATAAAATGCCGCACATGAAACAATTATGGCGGTTTTCCACTGCGTGGTATCTACTCGACTCGCCTCGCCTCTACTCTCTACCAGCCTACCAGCCTCGACTGGGGGTGGAATACGCTGTCATCTATCTGCTGCAGCGAGCTCATTTGCACCTGGATGGTGGTGGCGGCACTGTGAGAATCACATTTTTTGATTTCTCCAGTGCATTCAACACCATCCAGCCTCTGCTACTTGGTGAGAAGCTGCGGTTGATGGGTGTCGGTGCGTCCATAGTCCCCTGGATCACTGACTACCTGACAGACAGACCACAGTTTGTCCGCCTGGACCGTGTTCTGTCTGATGTGGTGGTGAGTGGTACGGGGGCCCCACAGGGGACTGTGCTGTCTCCTTTTTTGTTCACCTTATACACCTCAGACTTTCAGTACAACTCGGAGTCATGTCACCTACAGAAGTTTTCTGATGACTCTGCAGTTGTTGGGTGTATAAGGGATGGACAGGAGGGAGAGTACAGGGCACTGGTGGATGACTTTGTGGAGTGGCCTGGTAAGAACTGCCTGCTGCTGAACGTTGATAAGACCAGAGAGATGGTGATTGACTACAGGAGGAAGGGAACTCCTCCGCAGCCCCTTTGCATACTGGGAAGTGACGTGGACATGGTGGAGGATTACAGATACCTGGGTGTCAACATCGACAGCAGGCTGAACTGGAAGGTCAACAGTACTGCTGTTTACAAGAAGGGGATGAGCAGACTCTATTTCCTGAGGAAGCTGAGATCCTTCAACGTGTGCAGCAGGATGTTGGAGAACTTCTACCAGTCTGTTGTGGCCAGCGCTCTGTTCTCCTCCGCCATCTGCTGGGGCAGCAGCATCGGAGCCAGCGATAAAAACAGACTGAACAAACTGATCAGGAAGGCTGGCTCCGCGATCGGCTGCAAACAGGACACATTTGAAGCTGTGGTGGATAGGTGGTCACTGAACAAACTGTTATCTATCATGGATAACCCTGACCACCCTCTCCACCCCACACTGGGCCAACGGAGGAGCAGTTTCTCAAAGAGGCTCCGACAGTTTAAATGCCGCACGGACCGCTACAGGAAATCATTCCTACCACAGACAATAAAACTCTTCAACACTTCATCCCTGGTTGCTAGATGACACTCTGAGACACCACAATATTGCAATAAGGGCAACCGGAACGATTGGTTCATTTACATTTTTTAGCATACTTATATTTAAACAGTTGCACATTTTGTTTTTCCGATCTTGCATATAAAATATTTGTTCTTACATTCTTATATTTTATTATTATATTTTGTTATTATAATTATTATTATTTCATGTATATTGTATGTATGTATATTTTGTGTGCTGCTGTAACACTGTAATTTCCCATTTTTTTGGGATCAATAAATATCTATCTATCTATCTATCTATCTATCAACTCGCTTTTTTTGGTTTTCCATTACGAAAAAAAGTCCCTGGGACCTGCTACCAGGTACTTATTTTAGTACTACCTCAGTCGAGGTTCCAAGCGAGCCGAGGCGAGCCCAAAAGGTGACGTGGAAACCTGCAGACTGCTGGTTGGTCGGAGAGAATCGTCACTTACGACTGCGTTTTTAGCAAACAAGAGTGTGGAGTGTGTTTCCAGAACAAACGGGACATTTAAAACAAATATAGCCGGACACCGACAGATAATCCACTTTCTGAACTATTCTCACATTTCAACTGTTCGGGCTACTAGCGGCTTCATGTCGTTTCCAATATTGCACACTGTTACTTTAAAAAACAAGACAATATATATATATATATATATATATATATATATAACAAAAGTTTTTATTTAGCTTTTTAAGTAGCGCATCAAACCCTACATCCCGGTCTTCTTCCTCTGCACCCTGTGACGGTGTCCCCCCGGCTCTGCTGGCCCAGATGCATCCCAGTCGTTGTCATAAGTCTCTCCATGACTCTCATAAAGATTATATGAAGCCCAGTAGGTCAGAACCAGAGATTTCACCGGTCGGACGTCACCCACCAGACGGTTTGCTGCGGCGGTTTTGCAAAGCGTGAATGCTCTGAAACACACACAGCACACAGCAAACATGTTGGTGTGTAATCATGGTTGCTAATGTTCATGTACTTTTTATAGCGTATAGTAAATACTGACTGCGACGCTGAACACATGCAAATGTTAGCTAACGTTACCAGGAAACTTAACTTACCCTTTTGTGTCGGCGAGCAACCGTCATGTCGCCGTCTGAACTCCGTCGGTATTCCCAAACTCCTGTTTTTTTTAGCGGTGAGTATCGTTGCTTCCTTCAGCTTCTTTTGAAACAAAACATTTCTTCTGGCTGCGGCAGGTAGCCGACGTGCTGTTGTGAGCCGCGCTGAAAATTACGTCATCAAGCGTTGCTATAGTGACCAGCCACGCTGAGGCTTTACTCAATCTGCAATGGAAAACGGAAGCATAATGGGCCGAGGCGAGCCGAGGCGGGCCGAGGCGAGCCGAGGCAAGCTGTTACCAGCAGTGGAAAAACGCCATTAAACATTATTGTAAAGTTAAGTTGGGGTATGACATTATATGAATCTATTAAATATACATTTCAATCATTTTCATTACAGATGCATACAGCAGATGTGCTGCCTTGTTAGTGTAAATTGATAGTGTATACACCTTCGGGATGTATGAAACATGAATATCTTTCCAAACAGACTTCCTTTTGATGATGCCAGGCTGAAGCAATGGTTGGTGAACATGCGACGACAGACTAGCAAATGGAACCACGAAAAGTCACGTCTGCAGTTCACACTTTGAGGAAGATCAGTTTTTTAGAGACAAGCAGGTATTATTAATTTAAATGCATTATTTAGTGTGTCTCTCATAAATTAGCTCATATATTAATATAATTAATTGTGATCTACCGGGCCTTAACTACATGTTTGCCTTTTACTGTAACTATAAAGGTATCCACACTGAAAACTGAAAGACCAGAGCCTCCAGAAGGAAGACCTGGTTTATAGAGCGGTGTATTTGGTGCCATTTCATCTGGATGTGGAAACCAGACTGTGTTGACCATATCCAAAGTTCTCAAATGTGATCTGATTATAATAATACCAGAAAATCATTTTTGGTTCAGCTTCTTCTGCTGAAAGGATGGACCAACTTTCAGCACTTGGTAGTCAGAGGTTCAATTTATTGTGGTTGACTTAGTTTCTGCTGTAGTTTGATAGGTGATAGTAGTAACATTAAGTAGTTGTGTGGATTAAAACTTTTATAAATTTTAAACTGGAATAAAATAATGAATATACTCTAGCAGTCACAACTTTCACAGGTGAAAGTGTTTTTGGTAATTTCACATAAAGGGTCTTGTATATTTTATGTATTTATGTACTGTTACATTACATTACATTACATTTATGTCCTTGTATGGTTTTTAGTTTTCATACTTTAAAAATGTCAGCAACTGTAATATATAAATCAAATGTACCTGGTACATTTGATTTAATCATTACAGTTACTGCAATTGAATAAGTTGTTTAATTCTCCTTTGCAATTTGTGATCATAGGCTATGATTTTACAACAGCCCTGCACAGATAAAACAGCACCTAGTGCCTTTTCAATTACCTACTAAAAACGTTGAAAATACACACAAGAAAAGCAAGTCTGGTAACATTTAAGTTATATTTATGTGTATTAAAGCCAAAATAGAAAGACACGTTTAATCAATTACAAATTCTATGAAATTACCAATGTCTTCTTGTATGACTATAATGCTGGATGTTCCTATTATAGTTACTTCAGTTACTTCAGAAAAACAACAAATTTTCCTTTTAGAAGGAACTTTATTCCACATTGAAATGGGCATCAACTTAAAAAAAATACATAAACCAATCACTTAAAAATGTATGAATTAAATAATATACTTCACCTTTTACAAGTGTAAATTCCACACATAAAACACTGCTGTGGGTTAAGGTAAAGGCAAACGTAACTGTCACAAGACATGTCTGCATCTCTGAATCTCTAGTGCCACACTGTTAATTACAGTAGAAATGGTTGACATTACAAACCACAATATAAAAATACAGCTTAACATTTAAATCTTATAGCACTTGTGTAATCATGCCTGGATACTGCAGGTGGAGGTGCTGCATGTTCTCGTTCATTCCTGCGACGAGGTTGACGCTCTTGACATCTCTCAGGTCATTCCCGCCACAGTGAATAAGGAGGACGTCCGGGACAGCTCTTCCTTGTAGGGACTGGTAAAAGAAAGGGAGAAGTCTCTTCCACCGCAGACCAGCCAAGCAAATATTTTAAGCCATAGAGAAAAAGGATAAATGAACAGCACTCTTAATTACACACTATTTGAAAATGCATTATTGCCTTGGCTTAGTTGTACACAAGTCTAATAAAAGTTTAATGTTGTACAATATATAGCAAAAGAAAATGAACTATTACTATTGCTTACTTCTGGGGCATTTAGGTGGTGAACATGCCATCGTGGCTCTCAGAACTCTTATTTCTGAAAGAATGAAAGAATCATCAATTTCCATTTGAGCCCCTTATAGTTTAATATCTATGCAAACTGGCATGTAACTGTACTTCATTAATTATCCAGGAGAATACACATGAATCATCAACAGTCCATTGTTCTTTAGTGCAACAGTAACTTAGTTAAATGATTTTATTTCTGCTAACATTAGCTCTTAACAGCATGTCAAGGTTAAAATAACCCAACTATAGACTGACAGGGAAAACAGTAGTCCATTATCGGTGCATTATGGTTATTACAGTTAGCCAAACGTTATAAGAAACTTGGTTATACATGTGATAATAGCGTTACATAATGATAAGCATTGTCAATCGCTGTTTTGCATCTCGTTGACACTACGTTTATACTACGAGAAGTAAACTTCGATTTGCAGAAAATTAACATTAGCATGTTTTACCATAGCTAGCTAAATGGCAAGCTAACGTTACAGACAATTTACATGGTAACTTCAGATACATTTACTTTGCAATGTGACTCTTATATGTTAAATAACCATAGACTGTATGGGACAAATATATACTTAAAACCTAGTGAAGTTGAACCTATCTTACCTTGAACTTGAATTATTCAGCAGCAGTTGCAACCACATTGGCAGTGAAAGTGGTTGGCTAAAGTAACGGTAGAGTATTTTCTTTCGTTTTTTTTTGTCTGTGGCTCCTCTCACTCCACCCTCTCCTCTCAAATCGTCGCATCCGCAACCACGATGGCTGCGCCCATAAACACAAACTCTTTTTTATGTATTTATTATTATTATTTTTTTATTAACAAAGAACAATTACAATGCAAGTGTATAATTCAAATGTCAAAACCAGAGTTTCTCATACAGAGAAAAAAAGTGTATATATATCAAAATAAATAAAAAGAAAAAAAGAAAAGTGTGGTGCAAATAAAGTCAAATGTATCACCAATACATGAAAAATGTATCAAACACAAATTCAGTCTTAATTGCCTTTTGGTTTTTAATGTTCAAAGCATGGTTTGGAGTCCGCCCATTTCTTCTTGTGGATGTGGAATTTTCCGAACAACAAGAGTAATTGAATAAAATAAACAAAATCTTTATCCTTCTCACTGCCTTCAAAGCAAATCAAAATATCTTTATCTTTAAATTGAATTGAATGCCCAGTGTTCCTTCTGATAAAATGTTGAACATCAATCCAAAATATTTTAGTATACATACAATGAAAGAACAAATGACAGATTGTTTCTTCTTCTAGTTCACAGAAAGTACAAGAATATTCAATATCAAGTTTGAATCTCATTAGTGTCCCTTTTGCTGGATACATTTCATGCAGAATTTTAAAAGAACCCTCTTTTATTTTATTATTAAGACAAAATTTGTCTCCAATTAACCATATCTTCTGCCAGTTCATTTCTCCATACATTGAAGCACAAAAGATTCTTCCTGGGGGCAGAGTTACCTCGTGCATACAATTCCTGATGTGTTTATTTAAACATTCGTTCTTGGTAATGTCAATTCCTCCAAGTAATATACCACTACTGAGTGGATTGATCCCTGTCATTATGGACCCTCTAAGAAGTTAAAGTACACAGCTCGGCACAGCATCAACAACTATCGCATATTCTCTGGGCGTGACTGCTAACTGAAATTTGGAGAGGAATTCATCATACGTTAGTAACTTCCCGTCACTATTAAGGAGTTGTCTTACCAAGACAATACCATTATCGACCCATCTTCCATAATACAGAGATTTGTTTTTGTATTGAATATCCTTGTTATTACAAATATAGTAATTGGTTGGTGTAAAGTTATGCTTGTAAATTAATTTCTAGGCCAGCAAAGCTTGTTTATGAAAAGTTGACAACTTCACAGGTAATCTATACATTTTATAATCACAAGTTAACAGAAATTTGAGTCCACCAACTAAACCAAATACATTTATAGGGAAAGTATTCCAAATACAGTCCTTTTCTTTAATCAAATTAGTTAACCATTTCACTTTGAAAGTATTATTTAAGGTTTCAAAACCTAAAACTTCTAAACCACCATGTCTTCTAATGTTGCACAGGATGTCTTTTCTTAAAGAATGGCATCTGTTCCTCCAAGTAAAGTCAAATAAGATTTTATCTAATTTTTTGGATATTCCGGAAGGGACATTCAATGATAATGATACATAGACAGATCTGGATATTCCTTCAGCTTTAGATAACAAAACTCTACCATTCAACGACAGATCTCTCACCAACCATGTATTGAATTTTTTCTTTATTTGTTCAAGTATAGGACTGAAATTTAGGTTATTGGGACGTTTTTCATTCTTATCAATGATAACACCCAGGTACGTAATCGTATGTTTCACAGGGATTCCTTCTATTCCGGATAGGTCACAATCCTTAAGTGGTAGTAAAACAGATTTACTCAAATTCATTCTTAAACCTGGTACATCAGACAATTCCTTAATACAACTAATTGCTTTTGACACTTCATGTCTATTAGCTAGAAAAATTGTTATATAATCCGCTAGTTGGGATAATTTAAATTCTCTACCTTGGAAATTATACCTTGGAAACTACCATTTTTAATATGTATAGCCATAATTTGTGTAACAACGAGGAATAAGAATGGGCTAAGCGGACAACCTTGTCTTATGCCGCGACCAATATCAAATCTAGGAGTTGTACCATGAGCTAACTTAATTGAACTGTTGCAGCCCTTCTATAGCGTTTTGGCAGGTTTCAAAAATTGGTTACCAAATCCAAAAAACTCAATAACTTTAAACATAAATCAGTGACTTATTGCATCAAATGCCTTGTAAAAATCTACAAACAAAATAAAGCTATTGTCCAATATATATTCATCATATTCTATCATGTCCAATACTAATTGTATGTTATTACAAATATTTCTCCCTGGCATAAATCCTGATTGTTCTTCATCAATGATATCATCCAATCCTGATTTCAATCTTTTAGCAAAGACCAATACGAATATCTTAGCATCATTATTTAACAAACTAATTGGTCTCCAATTCTCAATGCTCAGTTTATCTTTTTTTGGTTTAGGAATCAATTTAATAAGCCCTTGTCGAAGAGTTGGAGGCAGTTCCCCTTTTCCTATGGCTTCTACAAACATTGCCACTAGAAAAGGTGCTAATGACTTATTAAATACTTTATAAAATTCACTTATCAGACCATCATTCCCAGGAGCTTTGTTTTCTTTAAGACAGTCAATTCATTTTTGTACCTCTGTTAGAAATTTTCTGGTCGCAAATTGATTAAAAACCGTCATCAACGCATTTCATGTTTCTTCCCATATCTTCCAGAAACCTTTCCATATCTCTTTCATTTTCACATTTGGCTGCATATAACTTGTGATAGAAATCAGCAACATATTTTGAAATACCCTTAACATGTTCGCATATTAGATTATTAATTTTAAGTTTACACAGGGAAGACAACTCAAAGTTTCTCTTTTCCAAATTGAAAAAGTATTTAGAGCATTTTTCACCTTGTTCAAGCCACTTCCTCCTAGACCTTATAAAGGCACCCCTGGCCTTCTCCTCGTACATTTTGTCCAATTCCATTTGTAAAGATGATAGCTTAATTACTTCTTCTCCGGATAAACATATTTTCTCTGATAATGTTATCAGTTCCGTAATTATTTGAGACTCTCTTTCTTTCTTTGCTTTAGCAATTTGTTTCCCAAAAGATAACGCAGAATTTGTGATTTCATATTTCATTAATTCCCAACAATTTCCAAAATTATTGATTAATTTTGCTTGAGTCCAATATCTATCAATTCTTTATTTTGTAAAAGTAATTTATTTAATTTCCAGTAATCTTTGTTAAGGTTGTGTCTACCCATCCCAATATTGATATTAGCTGTTACAGCCTTATGATCTGTAAAAACTGTGGGTTCTATAAACACTGAATCCACCTTATTCTCCAAGTCTGATGAGACCAACCAGAAGTCTATATGGGACTGTTGAGATCTATCCTTATTATTCCAAGTATATATTTTTTGGTTTGGGTGTTTATGTCGCCTGATATCAATTAGGTCCAATCGACTGCATATATTTCCTAATTCATTAGTTGCTCTGTCTTTGGGTGGCCATCTATCCATACTTTCATCCATTACTGTATTAAAGTCTCCTCCCCATAAAACTATAGCTGAAGGGAATACCATTAAGAGAGCATTCATTTTACATTCTACTATTGAAAAAATAGCTGTATTGTTTTGCCTATTATTAGAAGCATAGATGTTAACCAAAACAAATAGAGATTGGTCAATGTCTACAAGAAGAATTATCCACCTACCATTTTATCTGTTAGGTACTTGATGACATGACCCTTGAACTTTCCCTGCAGTATAGCGTCCCCTGCTGACCTATTACTGCCAGAATAGAATATTCAAGATTACAAAGGAGTAGGTTATGTTATTGACACATACCTCCGTTCCCTTATTTAAATTCTAGGTCAGTCAATTTTAATCTCTTTTCCGTTAATAAACTCCTTATTTCCCACGAAGTAGGCCTTGTCTCCTATCTTCCTTACTGCCTCCACTGCAGGCAATAGACGACTGCGGGTGTCTCGGTCATTTGCGGCAAGATCTTCTTTGAAGTGGAGCCAGTTGTTCTTTAGGTAGTCGTTCTTCTTGGATCCCCTCCACAAAGCATCCCTGTCTGTTCTGGACATGAACTTGATAATTAATTGTCGTATTAGTTGATTGGACCCTCCGTCTTTGGGCCTGCCAATTCTGTGGACAACATCTATTGCAGAAATGACCTTCTCGGCCTCAGTGTCAGGTAGCACTGCTCAACAGATGTTTCTGCCTCTTGTTTGAATGTCATCCACTTTTTCAGGAACACTGTGAAGACGGAGGTTATGGCGTCAGCTATAACGGTCGACCTCGTTGATTTTTAGTTCCATGTCAGTAACTTTTTTCTGAAGCTTCTCACAGGTTTCTTTAAGAGCCACGTTCTGTCTTCTCAGGTCCAAAACTTCTTTATGGCAAAAGTCCAGAGACTTTTTAAGACCGTCAATTTGAACTGTGTTGTAGTGGACAGCATAGTCGTTTTTGTCTGCTCTTTCATTTATCTTCTCAATCCATCCATCCATCCATCTTCGACCGCTTATCCGGTATCGGGTCGCGGGGGCAGCAGCTCCAGCAGGGGACCCCA
>NC_048422.1:4492121-4507121 GCF_013103735.1 Etheostoma cragini
CTCGCGAACAAGACCCCAAGGTACTTAAACTCCTTCACTTGGGGTAAGGACTCACCCCCTACCCGAAGAAAGCACTCCGTCGGTGTCCTGCTGAGAACCATGGCCTCAGATTTTGAGGTGCTGATCCTCATCCCAGCCGCTTCACACTCGGCTGCGAACCGATCCAGTGAGTGCTGAAGGTCATAGGCCGATGATGCCATCAGGACCACATCATCTGCAAAAAGCAGCGATGTGATCCTGAGCCCAACAAACTGCAACCCCTCCCCGCCCCGACTACGCCTCGATATCCTGTCCATAAATATTGTAAACAGGATTGGTGACGAAGCGCAGCCCTGGCGGAGGCCAACCCTCACCTGGAACGAATCTGACTTACTGCCGAGAACCCGGACACAGCTCTCGCTTTGGTCATACAGAGATTGGATGGCCCTGAGAAGGGACCCCCTCACCCCATACTCCCGCAGCACCTCCTACAGTTTCTCCCGGGGGACCCGGTCATACGCCTTCTCCAGATCCACAAAACACATGTAGACTGGTTGGGCATACTCCCAGGCTCCCTCCAGGATCCTTGCGAGAGTAAAGATCTGATCCGTTGTTCCACGACCAGGACGGAATCCGCATTGTTCCTCTTCAATCCGAGGTTCGACTATCGGCCGAACCCTCCTCTCCAATGACAACTGTAATAATTGTGGTCTGCAGCTCAGAGAGCGACGGTTCTTTTTCAGCTTGGATGTGTTTTCTCTCTTGAAGTGACATTAGTGTTACCTCTTGTCTTCTTAGGTTGGTGTTTCACAGGTTTAGCGGGAGAGGAATTGCAATCTTCCCCATGTCCCGCCTGCCAAGCATACGAGTGAATTTCGCTTATGTTTTGTTTGTCTTTATTAATTACAACCTCCATATCTTCCAGTCGCGGGAGTTCATCTTTCTCCAAGTTATCTATCGCTAGCATGTGTTAACGTTAGCTTTAGCTTACCGCTAGAAACCGATAGCTCCACCTCTCGTAGTTTCAGATTCAGATTTCAGAAATCACATCAATAGTGTGCGCAGTAATTCCCACATTATTTGCTAGCCTCCATTATTTGCTAACCTCCACAAACCAATGGGTGACGTCACACATCCTCTGTCCAGTAATATTAACGGTCTATGATCGCACCACAGTGTTTTTGTCACTTCCTGTTCAGCCTGAAGGCTGCTGGAATCGGCTGGAAACTGTCTGACTTTACCACAGCTTTTTGTCACCGCCCCCTCCTGCTGCCGCCTACTCTCGTCTACTTTACAGGCGAGGCGCAGTTCATCCCAAACGTTCCTACTGTCTATGGAAAGACTACACTGCAATGTCACATGGATGACGTCTCGCTGAAGCTACGTATCGTACCGGGGATGTAGCAATAGGCTTGTACGAAATGAACTGCGTCTCGCCTGTAAAGTAGACGAGAGCAGGAGGCAGCAGCAGGGGGCGCTGACAAAAAGCTGCGGTAAAGTCGGACAGTTTCCAGCCGATTTCAGCCGCCTTTAGGCTGGACAGGAAGTGATTCCAGCCGCCTTCCGGCTGAACAAGAAGTGACAAAAACACGGTTGTCCAATTCCGATTTAATAAAATATAATCAGACCCAAAATTGACCCAGACTCAAAGAGGTGGCCGATTGGCTCACAGTAGCTTGCACACAGCCCACTGCATACAAATAGCATGTCATGTTAGCCCAGAGGCCAGCCAAAAAGTTTATTATGCCGCTATTCTTACATTCTGACACTTGAGAAATTAAAATACACAATATGCTTACTCCATGCTGCACTCAGCAATTCATCTCGGGCACGTCTCTCATAACTGGCAATGAAAACAGCAGTGGCATTTAACTACTGCAGTAGTGAACTACTGCCTTTGAGCCAATAATTCTATAGTGAGATTAAATAGCAATAATTACAAGTGGAATGGCATAATGCTAACTCAGATTGGACAGATCTAGCTAGCTGTCTGTATTTACCGTGCATAGTCCTCAGAAATTGGCCGCAGTTTAAAATCCCAACACAGAGAATGCAGAAGAGAACATACAACCTGCCAAAAAGAGGTGCATCCATGCATGTGCTTTTTTTTTTTGACCTGGCCACAGCATACAGTTTTTTGACCATAATCATGGCAAAAACAGGTAGCCTAACTTATTGTAAACAATAATAAACCTACCTGTGTGATTCATTTTCTAGCCTACTGGATGCAAGAAATGTTATTTGTAAGCAAAAAATGAAATATGACAAATAGCAAAGTAAACATTTGGACGTTGTTTGTGCATTACAAAGCTAATTCCAACGGCACCCTTCAATTAATTTTGGCATTGCACACTTATAGTTACTTATTGGAAAGCCACCACTGTCTGTAGCTAATACAACCCCACTATTATTCTTTACAAATGCTTAATGTATCAAAGATCAAAATAAAGCTTTGCAAGATTTTATAAATACATGCATAAAAAACAGCTACAACAGAGTACTAGTTAAAAAACTAGTTAGCAGTCAAAACTACAAAAGATACTGCTTAAATAGATCGCATTTTTACAGTTTTTTGTAAGTATTTTTTTCCTAAAACTGCATTTAAAGGCACCAACTGATCCTTGCTCTTTGCTTCCACCTTAGGAAAATTAAGTTTCTTTAGTTATAGGTCTGGTAAATTTTGTTTTCACAAGTTGATGATGCAATTACAATATCGATAATAAAGCTAGTATTGTATTGTCATTTTGTAGTTTGATTGCTACATTTTTACCTTGTCTTGACAGACCAATGATAACAAAGCAGCGCAGTTTCATTATTTCCAGTCCCACAATAAAGACACTCTTTGATCCTTTTATGAAGCCAAATTTTCCTTTTCTTTATTGGCTTCTTTGGCAACATAATAAAATTAAAATAAATCATCTATACAATAATTTATCTCAATTATTGTGAAGATGGGAAAGCAAGAGTACACCAGTATTTGGCACTCTATTCTAAACAAAAATGAAGCTTACAGAGAAAGTTATCTGTGTGGTTTAAAAAAAACAACAACATTTGACAGTATAACACTGACTGAAAAATCACAACAAGCAAGTCACACATGTTGCTATAAAGGAAGGCTGCACTCATCTTTTGGAAATTTTTTTTAGTATAAAAAGGTAGAAATGATGTGTCTGGGGTAAAAAACAGAATTGATTGGCAGTTATTTGTGTTTTGTTACCAAGAAGCGTCAACATGCTTTTCCATGGATGTGGATTAATTATATGGAGCTGTGGCTGTTGTGCTTGTGTGTCCATGTCAAAAGCAAGGGATTTTATGTGCTCTTTTAGATTCTAATACTGATTATGCTTGATGAGCACTGATTATTCACACCAGATCATACTCCTAAGACTAGCCTTCAAACCCTTGTTTGTGTTGCTCTCGGTTTGAATGTTCGACAAAAGTGCACAGCTTTAGAAAAAGAAAACATTGATTCTGTCGGACTACAACACAAATCTGGTGTTTACTGATGTTTTATGTAGCTAAGACATTTTCTGCTGGGAAACTTCATTGTAGCTTTTTGAAACAACTAGAAAGTACTCACATCTATGTTTGTCTAAGTTTGAACAGTTATGGATGGGAATAGGTAAAAGGCAACAAACCCCAACATGGGTTCAGGAATAAAAAAGTAGGTATATTTTGATACCCCAAATTCTCAAAAAAAAAAAAAATAGACTCACTAGAATAGCTTTGAACACTCAGCAGCTTGTAAACAATTCTATTATAGGTAAAACTAATGGTAGCAGAGGAGAGAAGAAAGCCTTACGTTTTTTGAGTGGGGTTTTAGCTTGGGTTTGTCACAGTGTCCACCTCACATAAGGCTTTATAATCCCCACATGAGCATAGTATGAACCCTGCATATCTTTGACGATCAGCCTCCAATTCTAACATCTGATATTCACACCAAATGCACAAAAAGTTTTCACAGATTTATCTTTAAAAAAAAAATAAATTTTTTTTTTGGGGGGGGGGGGGTTCCCTTTATTAGTGAATAGTGACAGCAGATTGACATGAAAGGGGGAGAGAGACGGAGGACGACACGCAGCAAAGGGCCACAGGTTGGACCCAAACCCGGGCCGCCGCAGGTCCCAGCCCACAGGGGGCGAACGCTCCCACGGGGTGAGCCAGAGATTTATCTTTTATTCACACGCAAGCAACCTTTTTTTTACAAATGTATCTAGTTTGCAGAAGTTAAAGCTGTGATATGTATTTTGCAAAAAAAAACAAAAAAAAACCCGTCTGACGGCCCTGAGAATAAGACCTCCTCGGGTTTCAGCCTCTGGTTGGCTGATGCTGCAATCTCAACAAGGAGACTGTTACAGAAAACATAAACTAACCATCGTTCGTACTAGGCTAACTCCAGCAGACCAGCTCACCACCCTGGAAAATACACTGAACAAAAGTATTACACAATTTCTTTTCTATACGTACTGTTTGTAGATGGATAACAAAGTGTCTTATTTTAAAGTTAAGCCTTGAATTAGCTGCAGCCCTGAGCTTTGAGCAGAACACTTACTGAAGGGACATGCACGCACATCTTTGCAGAACAGCTAATAGGAACGCTCTCTAGCTCAAAAATGACCTGTGACTGGCCAGAGTCTTCTGTTACGGCTAGATTATCTAAAGCCTGAAAACAGAGCCAAGGAGAAGGTGCAGAAGTCTAGTTTTCTTCTATACCACAAATAAACTACCAACCTCAGCTCTAACGTCTTGTTCAAACAATTCAGTATCCAATCATCTTGTTCATAGAAGTTATTTGGCTAA
Organism: Etheostoma cragini; assembly: GCF_013103735.1. NCBI lineage: Eukaryota > Metazoa > Chordata > Actinopteri > Perciformes > Percidae > Etheostoma > Etheostoma cragini. The sequence continues at coordinate 4,496,901 of NC_048422.1, forward strand.
AAAGTTATTGTTCAGTTAACAAATTGATTTCTGGCTCATACAAGTTATCTTGTGTGTACATATCTTAGGGTCCTAAATAATTTGTTCACACAACTTCTTATTTACACAAATTAATACCTCCTTATATCTTATTTGCACTGATGAACATATTGTTTGCTGGCTAAACGTTAATACACTTGTTTTCTGGTTATCAACAAGTTATTTTGCGCACATAAGATTTCTTGCTAAAATGAAATGTTAAAAAGAATATATTAGCTTCCAGGTCTCATAACGCATGTAACAATCTATTCCGATACACCCATCAAATCATCTGAAGCAAATGTACAGAATCAATTTATGCTATTGCACCACACTACATATGCTGCTGGGTAGCTTGTCGAATTGAGAACATGGAATAAAAAACAAATATTCACACACAATGCACAATCCTGTTTTTAAGGAGTGTTAGCTTAGTTACAAGCATTTTTTTTTTCAGTGCTTATGATCCTATTGGTGCTAGATAACAAATTTACTAGTTTGTTTATGGTTCGGTTTTGAATATTAAGCACAGAAGACATCACTACAGCAAACAAAAGCTAAAAGTTATCTTGTTTATTTGTTAAGAGGTCCACGCAGACTTAGTGAGACTTAGCTTATTCACCATATCCCCCAGAGTTAGAGAAGTTAATACATACTCTTCTCATCTCCATGCGCGTCGTAAATCTGTCTGATGCATCCGCGCCAAAGCACTGCTACTTGGGCGGAGTGATTAGCACAACACGTGAAAAACACTGTTGTTGCTCTCTGCTACTCAACACGTGGCTTCTTTGGTGCTGTGAACAAATTATGCCACCCAAGTAGCAGTGCTTCGCCTTCTGTGGAGAATTGTTCTGTGTGTATACGGTTAGAAGATGGTTGTGTCTCATGTGACCATGTTATTTATAAATGCTGTGAGTATACAAATCACAACATGTAAATGGGAAAATGTCAGTGTTATTTTGTCACTTGTTGGGAGCAGTAGTTAGTTGGAGCCGGTTACCTCCAGGATCTGTGCTGATCTGGGCTAGGCAGAGTTACGACATGCATGGAGATGAAAAGGGTATGAATGAATTTATCTAATTCTGGCGGATATGATGAATAATCTAAAGTTTCAATAAGTCGGCGTGTTCCTTTAAATAATGCTTATTTCTTGCCATTAGTTCACATACTCGATATTTTCATGGATTTTGAGTTCAGGGAACACACCATACACATAAACATTTAAACATAATTTTTAGACTTAACGTACATACTTGTCAATTTACAGTATTTGACAGTTAAAAGTATTACATTTCTTCTGTCCTGATTGATGTCCTGATTCATTTTTGTTTTTAGAGCACCACTGACTATAAAGCACAAGGATTTCTAATTCTTCCACTCATGTAAATGTACATGTTATTGCTGCGTATTAAACACTTTGGAAATCAGCCAACACATTTGACATATTTAACAGCAGAGGCTGTTAAAAAGTGACTGCAGATGAAAAGTTCCTATTGGACAATATTTGAAATCACTCACTCACACAATTTTCACTCTTTGTTAAAAAAAAATTTAAAAAAAGAATGTCACCAGTGTAAAGGGCTGGCATAAAGAACACTCACATGGGAGAATTTTCCTTCTCTTTTTTTCCCTAAAGCACAACAACAAGATCATAACAACATTAAACTTCATTTCAAGTGCAAGCCTACAATATTTTCTCATCATAACTTTCAACACAAGGGAACATAGATATTGACATTATAATGAAAATAGAAGAAAACAGAAAGTATAATAGAAGTAGAAATGGCTCACTTTCCCAGACAAATGTAAAATGGAGAAAACAGTGGTAGTTTTCCTGTGCTTCTCTTTAAGTCCTTGGAAAGTCGGAATGTAACATATTTAAAAAAAATGGCCAAGAAACAAATTGGCCTTAAATTTCTCCTTAAATTCAAATTCACATTTCATTACACATTTCATAGACTTACTAAATACTTAACAATCACATTTGTGCCAAACCATTGCTTTAAATTATCTGTACACATACTCCTAACAATAACAATACATGTAATAAACACTAACTAATAGTGTTCTATCATTTCTGTCAACTCAAAAATCTTAATCCCAACCAGCCGTCTTGGCTACTTTCCTCCATCATTTGAACATTTTGGTCAAGAGACTTTAAGTAAGTTTCAGTATGGGCATCACTACAATGGCCTTTGCAATCTGTCCCCTGTTGGTGTCAGAAATAAATGATGCCTTCAGCTTGTTTCTACATTTGTGTGTGTTCAGATGTGGAACATTATTCCGACATAAAACTGTCCAAACTAAAATTAGAGGTCTACAATTTAGCTTTTAGCTATTCTAAGACTCTTTACATAAGTGGGGCTAAACCGTCAATTTTTAGAGGATAAGGCTAGTGTTATTATTTGTTGTTCCCAAAGCCTATTATAGCTTATTCCTCTGTGCCATAGAGCTTCAATGTCCTGCTGCCCCAAATACTCATTTGAGGTCCAGCTAATGCATTGTTGATTTGGGTAATAATAATTAATAAAAAACAACTGCCTTATTCTTTATGCTAAAGGGAATTTCATGGCAATCTGCCTAATAGATCAAGTTTCAAGGGGTTGACCAGAAAACTAGTATTCAGACAGCCACAGTATAGTTTGAAAAATTTGTACTGTATTATACTTATCTTGAACCAAATGTTTAGCTAGGTATCAACATCTTTAGGAATCTACTTTTCAGCAAATCAGCTGTGAGACAGCATAGGGGATTTCATTTTGGCACCAGTTAGATAGCAGACTACCAAACTACTACTTTTTCCTGCAGAACAAAACTCAAACAGAAATACTTCTTTGATTTACGGCCAAATAAATATCTTTAGATTTTTGGGGTGTTTTGGGAATTTTTAAAAGTTAAAGCGGAAATTGAGATGACTGGGAGAAAGAGGGATGAATAATGCAAAAGGTCCTGGGTCACATTAGAATCCAGGGTATCATGGGAAGTGTGCCTTTGACACTACTATGCAATTACACAGCATAACTGTACTTCAGTCACAAGAACAGGTGGGTGCCTGGTTTAAAGCGTAACTCTCGCCAAAATGTGACCTTGGTTCTTTTTATGAATGTACCAGAGTCAAACTTTCTTTTAAAAGCATAATTAGGACGGAAGCGCCACTTTTAAAATTGACCGTATAATCGTTTTTTGGTCAAAAAGCCTTTATGAATAGGAGTGCTAGTGACAATTCTATGACAGCATCAAAATCTATTTTTAAAACACTAAGAAGGCTAAACACAGCATGAAACTTTGCTCCAAGTATTACCAGGGACTCTACACATAAACGTCAGCATTGAGAACATTGTTTGTGTACACAGACTTAACTAAAAAGGAGTTTTTGAACAACTCACTTAGCTGTTGTGTCCGCTCGCAGCCATCTTTGCCAGTCAAAAAGAATCAATCTCTGAATGTGACTGAACGGACTTCATAGGAGTAATTCCTATATGAGGCTCCTTTTTCAACTACAAGGTAATAATGTTTTTCACTAATGAAAAAACAAATATGGGAATTTATATAAAACTAAACTTTAGGAGCTTTTCATCTTTACTCTCCTACATAGACTATTTTTGACTTGCTAGATGGACGACAAATGGAAAAACCAACAGCTACAGTGAGTTGTTAAAACGTTTTACAGTAAACTGTGTGTACACAAAGCATGCTCTCAATGCTTGCGTTAATGTGTCGAGCCCCTGGTGATGCTTCGAGAAAAGTCTCATGCTGTGTCAGCAAAAGACTGGCTTTCTGAAGCGTGAAGGATCAAGTAGCTGTAACATATACTTTAAACTGTGTGATGCGAAAGAGTTGATTGTGGTATATGATCTCAATGCTAGATGGGAGAAATTTCTACACATTGGAGCTTTAAAGTATTTGTATGTAGCTGAGTGGTAAAACATTTAAGTGTTTCTGTTCCAGAGAAATCAAAACAAGCATGATTGGTTGTCTATCAGTTAAACCTCTCTCAATGACAAGTCTCAAGTCGTTGTGGATGATTCACGGCGTTACTTCGAGTTTCAATTTTCTTTGGCTGAACCCATCAGGTTTAAACTGGGACTGCGCTGGTTGGGTTTTGGAGGGCACACAAAAAGGCCTTCTCTCACTGTATGTGTGAAGGGGGGGGGCGGGCTAATGGTTGGGTATCCTCAATAAGGAGGTGAACAAATGGCAGATGCACATGTAGTCTTGTTAATACTACACTGGGTGCCTGCATACACAGGCGTATTCTCACAGGTTTGTTGGTGTGTACGATGGTCTTTGTATACAACCCTCATAGGCATTTTAACTAAAGAGTCAAAAGGATCCTCATGGCCACACACATGCAATGGTCAGCCATGGTGGTTACTGCTTGCTCATCTCTCCACAGCTCCACCCTTGCTATCTCTCTTTTCACATCTGATTTTTTTTGAATTGCCAGTAACTGATGAAGACAGCAGCATCAGTGGCTTGAAGCAGTGGATCAACAGTAACAGTAAACCCCATGTAGTAGCAGACATGTCAGGAAAGTGACTGCATGAGGAAGATGAATGGTGTTGCCAATAATATTCCATTCAAGCAACTGGTGGGTAACATGATAAAAGCTGGCATCGCTTAGGTTACAGAGGTGTTTTGGTGTCATTTAAGTAATAAAATAATAAATAATTCATACCATGCTACCTTACTTCACCCACGCTTATCAAACTGCATATTTTTCTTATTTGTTGACACAACTACAAATGTACAGGCCCATGCGACACATGCACTGGCTCCATTTACTGCCCACTCCATGCCATTTTAAAACCTACAACCCTATTTATATCCTTGAAGTTGGAGGCCATTCTTTGTGGGTAAAACAACAAAATGGAATTTTTTTTTGCATTATGCATGTAAATACAACACAGTGACATGGAACAGCAATAATGATCACAAAACGCACAAGGCTGAAACAATCAACAATTAAAGGTATTAGATGGATGCTGGTTAATGCCACGAAGTAGTGTGATAAGTTTACTAACTTGGACCTACAAAACACAACGTGAACTCATGCACCTCACCCTGCTACAAGTTAAGCTGTTATACAGCAAGCACTGTTTGGCAAATACCAGTAACATTTTAGGTGAAATCCTTCAAATTCCAACCTCATGTGGGAATAATGTGCTAACATTATACTTGTTTTTAATTTGTACTGATGCAGTGAAGGGTTTTGTTAGTACTGCGTTCTCACCACCCTGCTTTGCCTTCATACAGATAGACAGTCATAGCTTGAAGCTGCCCAGGACTTTTTATTTCTCCATCCTTAAGGCTTACACAACCTTTCGTTCAATAAACAATGATAAATATATATATATTTTTTTTAAAAGACAAATTTCTATCATGAGGAATATAGTCTAAGGCTGCCGTTTTTAAACTTACATTTAAATGGGGAATGGTGAGTTTGTTTACCCCTATGTCCTACATGCTGCTTATATTTATGAGGCCAGCCGTTTAGACTCAAAATGGGGAATTCATACTGTATTCAACTCGGGCTTATCTATGTCAACATTTTAACATAGCCCTACATTTGCAACGTTAAAATGTAGAATGTCAGTACATGAAATTCTTTGTGCTGAATCAGTATTTCATTACCAGTAAAAAAAAATATATACAAAAGAATAATGACAATTGTGAGGGCTCCGGCAGTTAAGTCTGTATGTACACGTATGCCATTTTTCCCTGTGCAAAGATGTTAGTAGACTTCTAGTGGATCATCCCAAAATAGGCTCTGTACATCCAGCATGGTTGCCAGCTCCAAAATATGCTTCTGTAGAAGGCTGCTCTCCACTGTATCCTGTTTAGGGAGCTCAGGGTAGGACTCTGGGAAGCTCTGGGACTCCTGCAAGTACAAAATCAAACACTTCTGACTCAAATATTACTGTCAATATCACAACACACATGCTTTGAAGGAATAATTTTGACTGGCAGAAAGATTTTTCTGTCGTACTAGCTGCAATTAATTGTTTAGTGTTTCACTGTAGACAGAGGTCTTCACTAAATGGACCTTGGAAACACGTCCAACTAAGCCGGTTATATTTGTAAAATCACCTTTTTCTCTCTATTTTTGCAATCTATACAAACTAAAACATTGATTTTTCTTGCTCAAAAACTGAGCTTTTCTAAACCTTTACCAGCTTTCAAAAGCTTTACCAGGATGCATAAATCTCAAAACGGATTGTGGTGATGTTCTGATCAACATACAGTGGTGTGAAAAAGTGTTTGCCCCCTTCCCTCATTTCCTGTTCCTTTGCATGTTTGTCACACTTAAGTGTTTCGGAACATCAAACCAATTTAAACAATAGTCAAGGACAACACAAGTAAACACAAAATGCAATTTGTAAATGAAGGTGTTTATTATTAAAGGTGAAAAAAAATCCAAACCATCATGGCGCTGTGTGAAAAAGTGATTGCCCCCTAAACCTAATAACTGGTTGGGCCACCCTTAGCAGCAACAACTGCAACCAAGCGTTTGCGATAACGTGAAAGGAGGCTTTTACAGCGTCCTGGAGGAATTTTGTCCCACTCATCTTTGCAGAATTGTCCTAATTCAGTTACAACAGATGGTTTTCGAGCATGAACGGCCTTTTTAAGGTCATACCACAACATCTCAATAGGATTCAGGTCACGACTTTGGCTAGGCCACTCCAAAGTCTTTATTTTGTTTTTCTTCAGCCATTCGGTGGTGGACTTGTTAGTGTGTTTAGGATCATTGTCCTGCTGCAGAACCCAAGTTCGTTTCAGCTTGAGTACACAAACAGATGGTCGGACATTCTCCTTTAGGATCTCTTGGTAGACAGCAGAATTCATAGTTCCTTTTATCATGGCAAGTCTTCCAGGTCCTGAAGCAGCAAAACATGAACCATCGCACTACCACCACCATATTTTACTGTTGGTATAATGTTCTTTTTATGAAATGCAGTGTTCCTTCTACGCCAGATATACTTGGACACACACCTTCCAAAGAGTTCCACTTTTGACTCATCGGTCCACAGAATGTTGTCCCAAAAGTCTTGGGGATCATCAGGATGTGTTGTGGAGAAATTGAGACAAGCTTTGATGTTTTTTGCTCAGCAGTGGTTTTCTCCTTGGAACTCTGCCATGCAGGCAATTTTTGCCCAGTCTTTTCCTGATGGTGGAGGCATGAACGCTGATCTTAACTGAGGCAAGTGAGGCCTGCAGTTCTTTGGACGTTGTTGTGGGGTCTTTTGTGACCTCTTGGATGAGTCGTCGCTGCGCTCTTGGGGTAATTATGGGCGGCCGGCCACTCCTTGGAAGGTTCACCACTGTTCCATGTCTTCGCCATTTGTGGATAATGGCTCTCACTGTGGTTCGCTGGATTCCCAAAGCTTTGGAAATGGCTTTATAACCCTTTCCAGACTGATAGATCTCAATTACTTTCTTTCTCAATTGTTTCTGAATTTCTTTGGCGCTCGGCATGATGTGTAGCTTTTAAGGATCTTCTGGTGGACCTTACTGTGTCAAGCAGCTCCTATTTAAGTGATGCCTTGATTGTTAACAGGTGTGGCAATAATCAGGCCTGGGTGTGGCTAGAGAAATTGAACTCAGGTGTGGACAACCACAGTTATAGTATGTTTTAACAAGGGGGGCAATCACTTTTTCACACAGGGCCATGATGGTTTGGATTTTTTTTCACCTTTTATAATAAACACCTTCATTTACAAATTGCATTTTGTGTTTACTTGTGTTGTCCTTGACTATTGTTTAAATTGGTTTGATGTTCCGAAACACTTAAGTGTGACAAACATGCAAAGGAACAGGAAATGAGGAAGGGGGCAAACACTTTTTCACACCACTGTAAATCCAGGTTAAAAACAGCTCTGCTATCTGGCTATATTGTTATGAACAAATACGGAGAAAAATACCCTCACTGAAGAGCTTACTTCAATGTTTTGCAAATTTTCCGTAAGAGAAATACAGATATGTTAACAAATATAACTAGCTTAATTTGGATGTACATCGAGCAGAATACAGTTCCTTAAATGACACTATACATTTATGCCAACGCAGTAACACATGTGTCTTGGTTGCAATGAGTACAAACAAATCTTTATCACTATAGTAAGAAGAGAAAAGTGTTGAAAATCCAATGGCCTATGGGGGTTTGAACAATATTAACCTAATATCTGCATTTTTTAGTAATATCTATCACATAATAGTTATCCAATTTCATGGAAACTAAGGGTGTTTGCTTTTGTATCTGTTATTCATCGGCCTCCTAAAATCAGCTGTGTAGCTGATGGTGAAAAAACTTTGACAAACATTGACGGCCATATCCTCTAAAATACAAACTCCATGGCTCTTTTAAAAATACCACAGGCATAATCAACTGTTTTCTCTGCTTCTCTCTCTGGTTTCGCTTACTTTTTAGTTTCGGTACTTTCGGTTTGTTTATTATTAATTCTTTTACATCTTTTATTCTCTGTTCATTCCATGTTTGTGTGCACCATTGCATACATCTACACACTTGCATGCACAGGCACATATACTCATAACTATGACATCACCTGCTGGTAAACACACACACCTCCATTCCTTATCATTCTCAGCTCCTTCTTCTCCACCTTACGTCTTGATACAAACTTCCCCTTCTATTATGAGTCATACTACAAACCATCTTCCTAAACTAAAAGCAGATGTGTTTGCTGCAAGAGCTTTAATTTAATCATATTTAAAACTACATAACCTCAAACTCTTACAATTCATTAAGTATTTTCAGCAACTTACCCCAGTAAACAAACGTCTCTGTATTTTACTTAAAGGTCCAATGGCATGAAAATTTCACTTTATGAGATTTTGTAAAATTAATATGCATTCCCCCTGTCTGCCTATGGTCCCCCAGTGGCTTGAAATGGCGATTGGTGTACACCGAGCCCGGGTATCCTGCTCTGCCTCTGAGAAAATGAAAGCTCCCTTGGGCCAATCTGGAATCGATCTTGTTGTGATTTTGCTCCTCATGAGGTCATAAGGAGCAAGGTTACCCCCCTTTCTGGAGGCTATCCTATAAGCCTCGGTATGGATGGCATGGTGCTCTCAACGCGTAGCAAAACAGATCTTAAGTCCAAGCATTGATTGTCTTCGGGTGGTGTTCCCGTTTATTTGTCCGTCCAGAGAATTTGGCTCGCCCATAAGAGAAAGACATCATGGCTTTCAAGCGAGCAAAGTGGCAGTTGGTCAAGGTCGCACCCCAACCTCCACCTTGCCCCCACCCTCCACCTTGCCCCCCCTTCTCCTCCTAAACAGCTAGAGACTCAGAAATAGCACGTCCTAAGGAACACTCATTGTGGGACTGGCTCTAGTGGCTGTAATTCTGCACCAAGGCTGAATTTTGGAAAAGAGACTTTAGATACAGTATTAGGGGACCACTAAGGCCTACATAAAAACATCCAAAAGAAGCATGTTATCGGACCTTTAACACAAAAATCCCTCAAAGTCACCACTCCACAAATGCTGACTGAAGTTCGCTATTTTATAACTACTGTACTCCAAAAAAAAAAAATCACAATTTCCAACATATCCCAACGGCAACGATCCATCTTTCTCCAACACATTTTTAAGCAGAATGTTCATAGTTACGTATTGTAACTTGAGATACTATGAGCATAGGCAAAGCCCTTGCTATGGGGTATCTCTCTCGCATGTGCCATCGTGGGAGTGACAGCGTGCATAAGTCATTCACTCTCTTAGCCAACGTCAAAGCTGGGAGTAGCGCTGTGGTCCGGGACAACATTCTGAGAGAGATCTGTGCCATATAAACAGTCATTGTTTTAATTTTAGTTTTATGGTGTTTTATTATTGCTTGTAAATTGTATCATACTCTGGAAACTGTTTTTAACTCCCTATTAATTGTAGCACTTTGAGATTTCTTTTTGAAATGTAAAGGGCATTATAAATAAAATGTATTATTATACTTAGAAGGGGAACCCCGTGAGACTGGAGCACTGGGATTAAATCCCATTTAGGTGCTAGAGAAAGCACAACAGGTTTCTGTCTGACATTCTTCAACAAATGCTTCACCAAAGGATGCGCAAAAAACCCTCTCCGTAGCCTTTGTGGCAGGACAAAATGACCGCAACATACCCTTTTAAGATCTGTGTATTCACAAAGGCTACAGCATACTGGCTTACACAGTGGGCTCTGCTG